>NW_005187572.1:249037-269277 GCF_000239375.1 Pundamilia nyererei | reverse complement strand
GCCACAATTGACAATCTGATAGACTTAAGATTAAACTCAAAATAGGGTTTTTTTTAAGAAAAACATGCATATGCTTTTTTCATTTGTTTGTTTGTTTAAGACTAAAAGAAAACTAAATGAATGAGATGTAAAATTTGAGGGGGTACGGCCAAATAAGTGTATACTTCTGCCTACTCCTTTTCAAACATGGAATGATATATGTAATGATGGTGACTGTACATGTTTGAAATAAAAATTAACTGAACTGAACAGTTCAGGTTCCTATATCATCTACAACAGGGGTGGGGATCTCCAGGCCTCGAGGGCCGGTGTCCTGCAGGTTTTAGATGTGTCCTTGATCCAACACAGTCCTGTAGTTCTCCAGAAGCCTGGTAATGAACTAATCATGTGATTCAGGTGTGTTGACCCAGGGTGAGCTCTAAAACCTGCAGGACCCGTGCTGGGTACAGCAGCTGTAGCAACTGTAATATCCACATTTCGACTTTAATCTCAAAATTTCGACTTTTGTCTCAAAAAATGATCGATAATTTTTCCCCAACACTCCTTCAAAAGATCAGCCACATGCAAAGAACTGATCATTTGTCTAACATGGCTTCATTAGCATTAGGATCTCAGTGACTCGACTTTAATAAAGATTATACAGTATTACAGAATAAAGTCTCTCATTGACTAAAACATTCTAGATTTTTAAAAACCAAACGATCTCTCCCTCGCACCAAAAACTGTAGCTGGCCTTAGAGGTTGTTCCACACGCACCTCTACAGCAGGAGAGTTGACTGCAAGCATCTGAACAGAGTCTAGACTTGTTTGAAGCTGTCTATTTATATCTCCCAGTGACTTTATTCTTGTTATCTCAGGGTAGGCGTTTTTTCTGTTTATATGTGCCTCGTATGCAAGAGCTTCCGTTCTTCCACCTGGGAATCTGAAATATTGCTGGTTAGAGCACTTTCGCTTCATCTCACGGTGGGAATTTTGCAGCTCGGCAGCTTTTTTAAAGACGTCTGTTTCAGTGCCACAGAAGCACATCGAGGCGAGCGGGATGTCTTTGTTTCTTCAGGTTGCTGCTTTTCTCCCCCCTTAAACTTGACTGCTGGGATTCCTTAAGCACGACACTGTGATGGGGCAGCTGTGCTGAAAAAGTATTGTGCCTAATGAGATTTCCTTGTGCTTTCCCTTCGCCTGGGGCTTCAAGCGCCTCGCTTAGTTCAAGTGGAGGTCTTATTACCGTATTCCTCAATCGAAGGACTTCTTCTGATTCACACCTCAAGCAAATTCCAGCCTGTTTGATCCCTCAGTGCTGCACTGATGAGTTGATCTGAGGGTTAAAAAAATAAAAGTGCTTCCTTCACAGATGATGAGAGATGCAGCGTGCTGTGTCTTACCAGCCCTGTGCAGGATTTAATTGCTGGAGAATTGAGGTTCAGGTCAGAATGACGTCTGCATTGTGTCATTAGACGGGATGAGAAATTTTCTGTCTTGTCAACGTGGATCCATATGGAAAGCGGAACTGCAGCAGCTTTAATTAGTATATCTCCCAATGACAGATGGCAATGTCTTGCTATGTTAATGACATCCAAAAGAAACCTTTTTAAAACTTGTAACTTGTCAATCCCAAGGTTTGGTTCCCTCTGTGATAAACCTGTCGCATTTTCTGGCTTTTCATTTTGAAAGCTCCCAGACAGCAGCCGCAGCTCAGCACATTTGTGTCTCTCGGTCTGACAGTTTGCCGTTTACCAGACGCAGAACTCGAACATAACACAAACTTCTCATTACGGTTATGATGCTGCAGATAAAAAAGACATCTCCGGCATCCACGAGGGTGCTGAACTTTCCAAATGGAAGTCATGGGGGAGGAGAGTGGAGGCAGTTTTTTTCATTAGCATCAATCATGAGATTGTTAATTTCAGTGATTAATGTCTGCTTCAGTTTCCTCAGCTATTTCTGCCTGTCGCGATACACATATTTAGCTCATAGGGATGGGACCAGCCAAAGCAATGTCACAGGAAGGAGAAATGACGTTTTTTTTTTTCATATGAATTAATGTTGCAGAAATGAATGTGAATGGATAATTAGAAGTCTTCATTAACGGTGAGCAGCTCGGGACTTAATGATGAACAGAAATGAAATGTTTGTTTATTGGGATGGATAAAACATGTTGCACGCTTACGCCTCTGTTTTGGTATTTCACACGTTAGCAGCTGTTGGAAGATATGATTGGCTACAAGTGATGTAACAGAAGACAATAGATAAAGAAGATAATAAAGTCTGAAGAAGCGACATGCATTCATATTTGTAAAGATTGTTTTTCTCCTCACGTTGCCTTGAGTTGCCTTGGACAGGAAGTTAAAGACACCACATCGTTCAGCAGTGAATGTGGCATGAATGTCACAGAGTCTTGAGCACATTGATGTGTTTCAATCAGTTGGTGATAATCCAGGTAACTGTTTCCTGCATTGTTAAAGTCAGAATAACTTGAAGATATTTTCAGCTTTTTTAACCTTTTCTCAGATGTCGTGCTCTAATATTAAATGGTAAACGGTCGGGTTCTTACGTTGCTCTTTTTTACTCTACCCGAGCACTCAAAGTGCTTTATACTACAAGCCTCCTTAACCTATTCACACAGACACTTTGCCCTATGCCGAAGTGCTTTCTATCTAACATTCACACTAAGATGAACGCATCGGAGAGCAACTCAGGGTTCAGTGTCTTACCCAACAGGGCTCTAGACTAACTTTTTGCCATGGGCGTGCCGGTACGCCTAACTTTAAAAAGTTGGGCGTACCGGCACAAAAGTTAGGCGCACACAAATTTTATAATAATTTATATAATATGTGTTTTTCTGGATACACTGTGCTTTTTCAGCATTC
This sequence comes from Pundamilia nyererei, assembly GCF_000239375.1. NCBI lineage: Eukaryota > Metazoa > Chordata > Actinopteri > Cichliformes > Cichlidae > Pundamilia > Pundamilia nyererei. The sequence goes on along the minus strand of NW_005187572.1, from coordinate 266,410 downwards.
AAAGATTGATGACACCGTGTCAGAGCACTGGCTATGAATTTCAGAAGGATCAGGCCTTAACAGAAAAGTTAGCAATAGTTCTTTTCCTATTACAGCTGCATCCACTTCTCTCGTGCCTAGGCTGCTCACTAGGGCTGCGTATCATCACTGATTTCTATAATCCATTCGATTCCGGTTTTCAAAGTCCCGATTCGATTCAACTTAGCCTCAGACAGTCAGAAATATTATAATTCTGATCATTTATCAGCACTGACTTCATCAGAATTGTGAACATCACAGCAGATGCCTTTGTGTGAAGGTAACTGAGAATAAAACACAGAAAAACATGAAGGAGATTTTCCTGGTCTGGCTTTTTATAGCAGAAAACCTTAAAAATATTCTACAATGTTCTGCATATAAAGTTTAAATTTCTTCAGTATTGAACAACAGAAAAAATAGGCTTTCTTGTCCGAGGTCATTTAAGTGAAAAAGAAAAAGACAGCAGCCACAGTGCTGTAAACAACGGTAGACTGGTGGGTAATAAGCCAATGAATAATACAGAAAACAGAGATTGGAGACGGAAACTGTTCTTGAAGTACAGAGAGAGAGAGAGAGAGAGCTAGCTGTGCATGAAGTGTGATTTTAATAGTCGTGGAAGCAAAACAGCAAAATCCATGACGACATTGATCAAATGTGAAGCGCAGTTTGCTGCTTCTTTTGCTGCTGGCTCGGTGAATTTTGGTTGGAGAGACAAAACCTGCAGCTCAGAATCAGCGCAAAAAGACGTAATCACAGCGCGGACCGGACGCATCAGAATCGCTGAGCTCCGACAGCGTGTCCGTCTGCGGGCCGTCGGGCGAGAAAGCCGAGAACGACAAAGCTGATTCTGATGCGTCGGGTCTGTGTTTACGTCTCTGTGTGGAATCCGTGTACCTGCTCTCATCTGCTGTTTGGTTGTTGTTGAAATGGTTTTGTGAGCTTTAATCTGAGAATCTGGCGTTTCTGGCAAAACACAGTTATATTTAAAAGTCGATTCAGGATTTAATGAATTGATATCGCTTTATTCAAGCTACTCACCTCCCACTTCCACCTGCACTTTCAACTGGACCATGGCCAATCAGAGAGGTCCCGCCCCTGACTTTTTTTGTTTGTTTTGTTCCGGGTTGGGGGTTATGTTTTTCTTTTTTTGACCACAGGGAAGGTTGCAGATTTTTTTTTTTTGCTACCCGAACATTTGGTCGCACAGGTGCAACCAAATATTTTTTTTTAGTCGCACCACTGAAAAATTTGGTCGCATTTGCAACCAAATTGGTCGCACTCTAGAGCCCTGCCCAAGGATACTTTGGCATGCAGACTGGAGCAGCCAGGGATCGACCCCCAGGCCTTTAATAGATGACCTGCTCTACTGCCTGTGCTACAGCCACCCCTAAACCATATTAAAGCAGGGCTTTGAGAGTCTTATTTAATAATTATAATAATAATAATAATAAATAAAGTGGTTATCTAGTGTTTAAAATTAAGTTTCCAATTAAAACCCCAAACTAGGGACAATTGCAAATGTGCAGAATAGAGTGAATCAAGTCTCAAAAGAGTAAAGTGATGACTTAAAATTAGAAAAAGGTGTAAAATTTGCTAAATAATAAAAACGTTCAACAAGTTTTAATCAGGGATTGTAACAAAAGGGTAATTTAATGTATAAAAGTTAGGGACTAAAATAGGTGTGTTTTGCTTTAAACATTGTTGCACTGCATCCACACTTTTTATTTTATATATCTTTGAATTAAATTAATAAATATGGTGCCGGAAGCAACTATTGGCTGCTTTTTATGAGTTTCTGTTTCATTTTTTAATCATAGACTCTTCAGACCCCCCTATAAAAAAACCAAACTAATTTCTTGCAGTCAGATCCTCAGGTTATTTCATTTCCTCCTCCTGTTCTTAAAAATACACTTATTTATTTAATTTATTCTTGTGCAAAGTTTTTTTCTGCAGATATAAAAAAGGAGAAAGAAATTTAGAAAACTGGACACAAACTTAAGGCTAATCCAACCTCCAGCTGTGATGATACCTGTATATATGTTAAAAGCAGATACTGGCAGTAGTTTTCTACATAATTACCTTCAAGTTAACATGCTGCTGCTATAAGGAGGAAAGAAAAAGAATGTGTTGCAGGTGCTTCTCAGTTCCTCTGAGCTACAGGAACCTCGCGCCAGCACGAGGATGCTAAATTATGTTGCCGTTATTGGCAGCGCGGCCTTGGCATATTTAAGAGACAACATCTCGTGTGTGAAAAGTGGAAGTCGGCTAATGTAGAAGCACGTGTCAGGACTTATTAAAGCGTTTTACCTGAACCCTCCAACGCATGTGTTGATGTTGTTCTGCTATAATTACAGTGCAGATGCAGCAACGTGGCGCGGCGGCATTAGCGCGGCGTGCGTGACACACTGATGAATCAATGTGTTCCCTCTATCAGATGTAGGAAGAGGCAGCTGTGCGTTGTGAGAACTTTGACTAGTAGCCTCCCTGTCTGCATTCACAACTACACATTGTGTGTGACAAATGGAGAAATTGGATGAAATGGAGAATGAATGATTTGCAGTCTAACTCTATTTAGCCGTAAATCAGAAAGACAGCTTTTTTCTTTTCCTTTCTTATTGGCATGTTCCTGTATCCCGCCATCCTCTATGTGGGGGTGATAATCCAGCTCTTTGCTGTCATTTGAATAGCATGCTCGTACTGATCCTTGCAGCGTGTGACTGCGTTGCTTCTGTAGGATCTCCCCCCCCCCCCCCCAGAGAACCATAACTCTCTGTATAATGTCTCTGGCATTTTTTTATTCTGCCTTCAGCAGAGAGAACAGGTTGTGTATATCCATCAGTCAGTGAGTGTAGTCATTACATGAAGCAGGTAGGAGTTTCAGCACTGTGATGTGCACCATATTGTAATTTGTAATTCTTATTCACACCTCCTCGTTGCATCGGGGGAAGATTAATGTTGCTGCACAGCTTGGTTTAGAAACTTTCTTCTTTAATCTCTCTCATTGCCAAATGAGTGTCCTCATCAGAATCACCAAAACCTGAATTCAATCAGCATGCGGCACACTCACCAAGTCATGGTTTAATGTACTGAGTTCCCCATCGTCATAAAATATTAACAGAATTATTCCTCTATTAAAGATAAAATGAAAGCCGTTACTCACTGTTTATGAGCTTGTGAGGAAACAGGGCGATGCAGCAGGTGCGATAAGCCGAGGCAGTCTACATCTCACCAAGTTAACATCTCATTAGGACCTAAAAGTTACTCATGCGCGGACGTTTTTTAAAGCGGTGAGTGATGACAGCGCGAGTCTTTTAACTCTGACTAAATGCATTTCTGAAAATATTCTTAAATTAAAAAGCAGAGACTTGGAGAATAAAGGCTGCTTCATTTCATTTCTGGGTTCAGACTGGAAGCTGTTTGGTTGCTGTCATAGTGGAAATTAGAAATAAATGAGTCATTTCGTTCTTTGACTTCAAAATAAAGGCACAGACTTCTAGGTTTGATATGTACATGGATGACAAATTAAAAGAAAACCCATAGCTTGCATATCAATGACAGTATGCCACTGTGGCGCCACCCTGTGGCTTTTGAAGCAGAAGCTGTGCTCTCACGCTTTACTGACGTATCAGCCACGAGGAAGGCAAACTCTACAACGTTGCCAACATTGTTCTTTGAATAATCATGATTTTGGCTTTTGGTAAAAATAATTACTTTTTCATTACTAAGCTCTTATTTTGCCTCGTCACCGATTTAGTTTAGTTCAAATCTAAAAGGACAAGTCAAGGACAAGCAGCTGCTTTTAACTCTGTGGTCTTCCAGAGTCACCTGGTCCACTTTCATGGTGCACAGCTGAGGCGTTGTTTACTTGTTGGCTTCTGCTCTCCATCTCCCTCCCCACTGTGCTCCTGAGATCAGTGAGTGGGTGCTTGAACCTCTGCATGTTCTGGACTCACAGATACTGCTAATGTTGGCTTTTGGTCAAAGACTGCCAGCAGGATGGGCATCGCTACCGGACATCGGCCATTACTCCAAACTCTTTATCTGCTTGTTCTTCATTTGAATTATGTTTAGATTTCTTTAAAAAGACATTTGGAGTTCATTAAATGGTAAATGGTTATGTTATTCAATAATCAGGGAGTACAATTGAGATTACAATGTCTAATGCACAATGCAGCCATACTTTATTGTCTTTTTTGGATCATAATGTTCAAAGCAAACTTCTTTAAAAAACCTGCGACTGAGACCATCTCTTCCCATCTTTAATTGTCACCTAATCTAAATAGTTGATGCCTTTTTGTTAAAAATCTGTGTTCTTCCAGCTACAAAAATATGACAAATCAGTGTAACATAGAAAAATGAGTTATGTAGCAATATTTTAGCTTTAATAGTATTGCTATGTCTCATCTTCGGGTCAGGGAAGATACACTGCTCTACACTGGCTCACAGCACCATCTTGGGGTACAAGGTTGCATTACACCAGAGTACAGCCTAGTCCTATTTCAGCTTCAGCAGATATCTCAGGAACAAAATAGAAAGATGTCTTGGACATAATTTGACAAACTACAACAGAATGTGAAGAAACAACATCTATGACATTAAGAAGGTTAGTGACTCTTCGTGCCCTTTGTGAGGGGGAAAGAGACCACTCCCATCCCAATAGAAATATTTAATTGAAAGTAAAGGTGACTACTCACAGGAGGCCATCAAAATGCTTGTCACAGCAAATAGAGCTCCTCACTGTACGGGTCCAGGGCTCAGGTTTCTCTATTTTGCAGTCAAAAAGTTCTTAGAAACCAAAAAACTGCTAAAGGGAACATTAACCTTAAAACTGCATCACATACAGAAACGCATCTCTAATTAAATTAATGCTAATGTGCCTTTGTGCCTCCTGGATGTGTAAACTGAAAGCCAATATTTTAGCTGTAAAACTGTTCAATGACAAAGATAGGTGACAATTCTGTGAGTTTACAAGTTTCTCTGGATTTCACAAAACTGAAATGTTAGTCTTACATTTAAATGTAGAGTATTTCATGGTTTTGCTCTGATGTCTCTCACATGCTTATAGCATATAAATCCACAGGGCCCCTCGGGTCGTCTGTCATGGATGACAGACATTAAGTGAGGAGCCAGCTTTTAGCTGCTGAACATGTCCGAATGCGACGATCCAAGAGCAGCTTAAAACCCTGGTTGGTAGGCTTGATTTACTTATCTCACTGTATTATGGTTTTCATATAATGAGATTTATTGTTATTCTTTTGGCTATTTAAGTTTTTATTTTACTTTCTCATTATTCACTGATTGCTCTTACTTTTACTGGGATGCTTTCATTGTACTTAGAAGCTTTTTAAATTGCATTTCTATGAGGTGTTATCATTTTAATTTGTTTAAGGCTGCTCAACGCTGCATACCATTTTCCATTTTTGTGTTTGCCAATCATCCATGAAGCAGTTTGAACCTCAGTAACCTGCATGGAAAAAGTACATATGATCACAGAAACGTTAGACTGATCGACTGAATGCAGCTTTAAGTAAAAACTATCACGTGTACTGGAGCTTCTTCTTGTGCAGGCTTCAGAGTGATAATGAGTCAACACAGACTTTAAATTAGACACTACCATATGCTTCTACAGCTGATAATAAAAGCATATTTGCTGATACAGATCAAGAGCCAGGAAAAATAAACTCTTATCTGTATAAGTGGAATAATTTGTGATAAGGATTCTCTGGATCAGGTTCTCACTGTAACTCGAGCTCGCTTGACTCTTTAGAAACGTGCAGCCAGGTGGCATTACTGGTGACACAAACACAACTTCTGAAGACATTCATAGCATCAAATGTGATTTCTTTCTATTTAACAGAAAAATGCAAATCAAAAGTGTTTTTTTCCCCTTTCGGTGTTGTGTGTGACTTTGAATGGTGGCTCTTTGTTATCCCCGTTAAACAGCTGGCTCAGACAGACTGCTGAGCTGCAGCCGATTCTGCTTTGGGTTTGTTTTCCCTATCAAAAGACTGCAGAGAATAGAGCTTTACGGAGAATTGCATTAGTCTGCATAATTACGACAAATTATGCATGATCGTTTGTCATCCCGGGCTAAAAAGCTCATCAGACAAATGTTTGTAATAATATCAACTTTCTCTTCAGAGCAGCAACAAAGTCTGTCAAGTAATTTGTAGGAGTTTTTGGTTGTGTTCACACAAAGAGAGCTGCCTTCACTCTGCTTACAGTATACTCATACTGTTATACCTTTAAAGTAGTTGTCAGCACACAAGAATGACTCAAAAGGACATTTGCATTTTTTTTAACCCTTCCTGTTCTTCAGCACAGAATGGCTCCTCAGAAATAGCCCCTTACAATTGTGAGCTCTTTATTTTAGACCACATTCATTAAATATGATGGTGGGTGCAGCACGTATGAAATAGCAGAGATTTCTGCCAACGCCTTCTCTACATCATCTTAATATATTCATAAAGCTTTCGTATTTAAAGAAGTAGTTCATTATTTATAGTCCTGAGAATGAGTTGCATCATGTCAAGCGCTCGAGTGTCAAGTCCACAGCTACTTTAAAAAGTGTGTGGAGCAGATCGACTTCCTTTTTAAAATCAGGACGCCGTTTAATGTCTGGCCAGAGATGGCCTATAGGGAGAGAAATACAGAAAACAATGTCACATTTCATTGCGAGGGGTGAAGCATTTAGCACACTTGGACTTCACTGGGTGGGCTGCTCAGGTAAATTATCAGCTGCCAAAATATATTTGACGACTCGTTTTACCTTTCTTATTTTTGAAAATATAACTGAGAAGTTTTTTCACTCAGTGAGTTACATTCCACCGCCATCCGTACTCTCAATGAGCACGGATCTGTCTAAATGAAGCCCTAAATAAGAGTAGTCTTAGCAGCCAGTGATAAATCTGTCACTTTGTGCCCAAGAGATCCAGTACTACAGGTCTCAGCTAAATTTGCTGTCGGACTCAGGACAAGGAGGAACAGAGAGCAACTCAACCCGGGGACTTCAGAGCCTCACAGAGGCTACTACATATGATTAATGTGGATTTTTGGGGTTGAAAGTCCCCAGGCACTTAAGAAATACAAGAAAAGCCAGTCTGTGGGGTGGAACAGTCACAGTTTTGTGTGCCCTTCAGGACCCGAGACACTCTCTTGATCTTTTTTGGCCTGTTTTTGCAGTTAACTAGTGAATTTGAAATAAAGCTGAGCTGCTTTGTACTTCATCTTGACTGCAAACAGAGCAGACTCCACATGCACCATAACAGAAGTTGTGATCTGAAGTGTACCACGGATCGTCTTCTGCAGATCTCATTTCATTTTCTAGTGTAAGGTAAAAAGTAACAACTTGTGTGATGAACCTTTTAAAACTTCTTTTTCATGATTAGTTTTAGTTTTCCCAGGTTAGGTTATTGCTTATTCTCATCTCTGTTCATCTTGTGCATTGTTTTGTAGTTCTCCATCAGCCATAATTAACGCCTCGCTTTCAGTTAGTATAAAGTTTGTTTCCATGCTTTGTTTTGTCTGCATTTGGGTCCTCTACTCTCCACTCAACACAGTCTACATCCACTGACTGCAACAGCTTCACCCTCATCCATACCTAAGCCATTCTACCCTATGGCTGTCATTTTTCATAGGAGATTTTGTCATAGAAAATAAATTATGGCTGTAGGCTGTCAGCAAGTGCATATATGGGAAGTAGGGCCAGACAAAATTATATGTCATCGAGCCAAAAGCTCGAAACATACGACGTGAAATAAAGTTATTAATTCATATTATAACTGGCAAAGCCTAGCGTCATTCTAATCAATTAAAAGCACCTCAGATGTTGAACTAGCTCTACTCTTGTGTAATAAATGTTTTCATCGTGTGCAAAATCATCTCTCTTCACCAAGATCACATGACTGACCTGCAGTGTCGTCATAAAAAGTTTTATCTCAAAGGTCAGTTGAATTGTGGTGTGTTAAAATGTTCGTAATCGGTTGGGTTTGCACTAATCACATTACAAATGAATAGAGAATCTCATTGGGATGTGCGGTCTATAGCATTGGACCAAATCCTCCTCCTTATTGGCCCAGGATGCAGAATATTCAGCTGCAGATGAATTACCCCAGATCCCCAGGCATTTCATTTGTCAGCACTAATGACCAGAGTTCCCTCCCTCTCGCTCTGCTGTTGTTTTACCTGTAATAATGGATTGATTTGTGACTCAGAGGCAAAGCAGCTGTGAGAGAGTGAGGGAAAGTTTGCATTGAACTCATTAAAGTTTGTATTACTCAGTGTTTAGCACACTGATTATAGCAAAAAGAGCCATCTGCTTGGGGGAACAGAGATCCCATCACAGCTCTGTGTAATTTAGAAAACAAAGTTTGTCGCTACCATCAGAAATCTGCAATCCAGATGCGTAGAGCAGAGGTTTGAGTCACCCAGTGAACTGAGAGGTGTGGGTGTACCACATGTGAATGAATATTATGTAGATGATGTTTTCATGGGGTCGTGCTTGATGCTCTCTGTGTGAATCAATTAATGGAGTTGGCTATTAATCTGTTCTTGAAAATTGCATTGGCTTATTGAGAAATGAGATTGACTTGTTTCTCATTAAAAGTCTGTATCATAGAGCCTTTACACAGGGCCTTCCAATGTGGATGGCATTGGCACATTTCTCTTTAGCCTTGCTAACGTTCTGGACTGATATCTATAAGAGCCTCAAGGTTTTTACGGCTGTAATGAGTGCTAATTAATTTTCCTTTATTTCTTCATTTTTCGGTCTTTTGATTTATATACTTAGCTTCCTATAATGGATATTAGGATGAGGTTATCCATGTAATACACAGTAAGACATAACACAATCTTCTTATAGTGCTGTAATTTCTTAGAAAACAAAGTGCCTTATTGTTCCTTTAGGGGCTCAGTGGGTTACCACTTTTGTGAAAGAACTTGACAGAGGATACTTGTTTATGCCCTTGTGGGTTTTTTTAAATCTCTGGTGACAATTTTGTACCTTCGCATTAAGGTACGGTGGCACCCAGTAGTGTATTTTATTCATTAATATATTTGAATATAGACTGGTAGAGTGCTTTTATAATCTTACAAATCCCATCTGTCAAACATCTACATCGACACTTATAATATATCCATTAAACCCCGGAAATGTTGTAAGTATATCTCACAGCTAACACAAAAATACAGACAACCGATCACACTCACAGCCAATTAATCTAACATCACTGGGTTGTGGGAGAAAGACAGAGGCTGCAGAGAGAACCCACACAAGCACGAGGTGAACAAACTCGACAAGGAAAAAGGATTTGAACCCAGGACCTTGTTGCTCTAGGGCAACAACGCTAAACACGACCCCACCGTGCTTCGCTGCTAAATTCTGTCCCTTTCCTGATAATACATCTTAACCTGATGACAGGTTAGGTTATTAGAAGGTTATTAGGAGTGAGCATGGTTTGGTTTCTGGTAACCTACTATTTATTTTCCAACGAAAAGGTTTTCTAACAGTGGGTTCACCTAATGTAAAAGCTTGTAACAGAAAAAACTGTAATAATTAAATCCATCCATCCATTCGCTTCCGCTTATCCTTTTCAGGGTCGCGGGGGACGCTGGAGCCTATCCCAGCTGTCATAGGGCGAGAGGCGGGGTGCACCCTGGACAGGTCGCCAGTCTGTCGCAGGGCTAACACACAGAGACAGGCAACCATTCGCACTCACATTCACTCCTGCATTTACACCTATGGGCAATTTGGATTAATCAGTTGACCTATCCCCACAAACTGCATGTCTTTGGGCGGTGGGGGGAAGCCGGAGCACCCGAGGGAACCCACGCAAACACGGGGAGAACATGCAAACTCCACACAGAAAGACCCCGGCCTGATGTTGGAATTGAACTCAGGACCTTCTTTCTGTGCGGCAACAGTGCTAACCACAGTGCCAGAGCTGTGGGTAGTGACTGAAAGAACGAGATTGCTGATACAAGCGGCAGAAATGAGCTTCGTCCGAAGGGTGCCTGGCCTCTCCCTTAGAGACAGGGTGAGAAGTTCGGCCATCCGGGAGGGGCTCAGAGTAGAGCCGCTGCTGCTCCACATCGAAAGGAGCCAGCTGAGGTGGTTCGGGCATCTGACAAGGATGCCTCCTGGGTGCCTCCTGGGCGAGGTGTCCCGGGCATGTCCCACCAGGAGGAGGCCCCGGGGCAGACCCAGGACACGCTGGAGAGATTATATCTCTCGGCTGGCCTGGGAACGCCTTGGTGTTCCCCCGGATAAGCTGGAGGAGGTGGCTGGAGAGAGGGAGGTCTGGGCCTCTCTGCTTAGGCTGCTGCCCCCGCGACCCGGCCCCGGATGAAGATGGATGGATATTTCAGAAATTCATTTTAATTGTAACAGCTTCTGTTTTCAGAAAAGGCTTTTCCCCCATCGGGTGGATGTGGTGATGTGGTGGATGTTAAGAAATTTAAGTAGTAAAGCCACGGCACTGCCGCAAAAAATGGAAGTGGCCGAGGAGGTTGAGATGTTCAGAAGGTTTTACAATTCAATTTGGTTTTGTTTACATAAGGCCAAATCTTTAACAGTCGACGTAAGGTGTTTTATACTGTGAGGTAAAGACCCTACAATAATAAAGAGAAACTCCAACATGCAAGCACTTGGTGAGAGTGTGCCAGAGGTTTCTTCCTTTTAACAGGAAGAAACCTCCGGCACAACCAGGCTCAGGGAGGTGGAGCTATCTCCCATGACTGGTTGGGGGTGAGGCATGAAAGACAGGACAAAATACAGTTTCATGTTCTTCAACTGGAAGGAGATCCCGGGACAGACCGAGGACACGCTGGAGAGCCTTTGGACCATGTCAGCATTGCCCTTGAGGATCTGTTAGGAGGTGTTAGCCAGAGACTACAGTATCCTACAGCATAGTGTAATAAGTGATAGAAAATGGATCGGTGCAGATTAATGTCTAAGAGTGTAAAACCATTCTACATAAAACCAAATTGTTGTAAAAACTCACAAAACTATTCGCAGATTTGCAAACTGTATTGCAGCTGACATCATCCATCTATCAAGCCACGTAAATAAACGTCTATAGTTTTAGCTATGTTATAGCAAATGAGCTAAAATGCAAATAAATAATTAAAGTAATCAAGCAAAAATTGAGAAGTAGCTAGTTATAAATAGTTAAGGGAGGGTTTTTGTCCTTTAGAGTGGGCATCAACTGAAATATAGGAGCCACAATCAGACTTGATTATGGCTCGTATATTACTGGTCTGATATATTAGACTGGTGCCTAATCAGCCCCATACCATTTTACTCTAATGTGGAAATGGCCATCATCCTATCAGGGGTTCCCTGGACTTTATTCAAGAACCACTCAAATGAACAGATTTGTACTTTAGTGGAAAATGTGAGTTGAAGGAATCTGTGGCCTTCACCATTTTTCTTGTAATTTTTTTTTCATCTATGAACATTTTCAGTCCCATGTGGTGTTTCTGCAGCTGACTGTCCAGTTTCATCCTCTGCTGCACCTAACATCGGCTACCGGAGGCGATTTCAAATATTCTTTCATATCTGCGTGATTGTCGTTCCCTTGACTGCATCTCATATTAATCATGGGCCACTTTGCTTTTGTTTGTTTTTTCTTTTATCGTCCAACTTCATGTAGCACAAACCGTTCCCTCCGTCACAGTACAGCTGCTCTGATGACATTTTGCTGGCAGCCGTACTATTATTATTCTCTATAAAACCTTCTAACACTACTGACGCTGACACAGATGGATGTTTTATGCATTTGTCTGCTGATTGCAATATCATTACCTGAAACTCTGGTGGGAAACTCTTGTTTTTAAATTAATGACCAGGTGATTATTTAAATTATGTCCGATAAAACCTTAGTAATGAGTAAAATAAACTATTCCCTGTTTCAATTCTGTTTGTATTTAGAATAATACACAGCACCATTATACACACATAAACAAATTCATTATTAGGATTCAATTATGTGTATGTTCTTCTGCAATACATAGTTTTATAGGGCTGAATGTTATTAGAGAATAAAGTATCTTATTGTCCCTTTCGGGGTTCAGTGGTTTACCTCCAAGGGACTCGACAGAGTCTGCTTACTTATGGAGACCAGATCCTAAACCTCCGGTGGCAACTTTGTGCCTTTACATGAAGGTATGATGGTACACGTAGTGTTATACTTTCACTATAATTCATTCATATTCTTACTGATCCCTCAGAGCTTTATCTGTCACACATCTACATCAGTGCCCCCGACAACCCTCTAAGTGTTTGATGAGAGTGCTCACCTATGAATAAACAAGTCAAGCTTTTCAGAAAGTATCCAGTGATTTCGCTTAAAAAACCCCAAAAAAGTGGAATTATTATCCATCCATCTTATGTTGGTAATCCAACTCAGCATCACGGTTGGACTGTTGCTTCTCACCAGTCTCACTAGGGTGAGAGGTGGGGTACACCCTGGACAGGAAACCAGTTTATTGCAAGGCTATCACAGAAATATAGACAACCATTCACTTTGGACTGTTGGTGGAAGCCAGAATCTGTAGAGACAGTTTTTCTTTTACAAATAGGCACTTTTGTTTCACCTTTCTGCTTTTACCTAAATAGAATTATTTGCTCACTTATTCAGTATTCACTCTACAACAACATCTCCGGTGCTTATTTCTCATCATGTTTGCTGGTTTGGGCCCACCACTGCATGTTCTAATTGGTTCATCTTTAAAAACAGCGGCGTTAGCTCAAAGTTACAGTTGATTACAGTCAGTTTGTAATTGCAGTACACAGAGATCTGAAAGGGTATGAACCTGCAGAAATGCTGGTAAAACAGAAAAGTTTACTTCCTAATTGTAAAACCCAACTGAACTGAATGGCGAGGTGATTGTTTTGGATTTTTGATCTTCGCCAATTGAACAGAATCTGATGGACAGCAAACCAGCTGCCTTCTATCATCACAAGAAACAAGATTAATGACGAATTGAGCCTCCATTCTTCAAATGTCAAATCACAGCCCGAAGCATCTGATGGTCTTAGATCATCTCTGCCTTTGAGGAGTCTTTGTGGAGTACTCGAGAGGAAGAAGCTGGAGATCACAAAACTCCCATCTTCGCTTTTTTTCCAAACGCAGCTGTGGATTTGCTATCTCGGTTGTATTTTCAACCACCTTGCTTTATTTAGAAGTTAGTTTTAGTGTCTGATTTAAGTGCCTGTTCCATTTGTTTCGGCTAATAAAGCCAGCAGCTTCATGGGGATAAAAAATGTTCATTACCTTTCAAAGTTCACCAGGTTTTTATCTGTCCTCTTAAGAGGGTTTTAAGTGCCCTGTTAAGTTGCTCATTAATTCAGGCCATATTGATCTCACATGGGTGCTGGAGGGCTTGGCAAGCATCATATTTTTGAAAACTTCCTCTCGACTCTAAAATGCTTACTTGCTAATTATTTTTGAAATGTTGGACCTTCCAAACCTCCGTCTAAACATTAGCGGTCGATACGATTTGATATTTTTCCACACGTGGTAATTATGCATGTCACTGCCTCAATTACTGCATAGCGGTACAGCGGATATTGATGTGAAGCTTTTTCAGTCTCCAGGGTTTCACACAGTCTTAGTTAAACTTGTGACAGAAAGATTTAGCCCTGATCTTCAGCTAATTGTGGAAGTTTTCGTCATCTGCTTGCTTATTTTCTTCACTCTGGCTCCCATCTTTGTGAACCTATCAATCAAAACGCTCCTCAAGCAGCATTTGATCTCGCAGCTCAGTGATTTCTTTTCTTCTTTTCCCACTCAAGCATCCTCTCACCAGCTTCTTGATGTCCAGTCGCTCAGTTCTTATAACGCCTGCGCTGCTACAACAGCCCAGGAACAGATTTTTATCAGTGTGAAAATAGTGCGAGAGACAAAACTTTTCCTGTAGCACCTATGACAAGCCACAACAGATCAATGATAAACACAGTCATGAAGAGTTTCTCTACTTTTCCATCACAGGCAAGTTTCAGACGGCATTACAGCCGCTGTAACTTTCTCCACCCCCTCCCTCATTCTCACAGATGAAAGTTTCTTTCCCTTCTCCGCCCCTCTTCTCCCCATTCGCTTGTCACTTCTTATGCCTGCCATAAATATAGACACAACCTCAGTATTTTCTAATGCTATTTACATTCAGCCCCATCTACCCATTTCCTCCCTGTTGAGCAGTGTAGTCATTCATATATACGTCTGCAAGCAACACTGCGTCTCCCTGTCATCCACTGATGCCGAGGTATATATAGAGCGAGATAAACAACAACACGACTTGATCCCCTGCAATGTACTGTGTGTATAAAACACAATATACAGTACTGTTAAAATATTGAAGTCATGTATCTTTCATCTGAGTCATCTGAGTCTGTGTTGTTCATTATTCCACCTTGATAACAGAAAGCACTGCTATTATACAGCAGCTTCTGACACTTTGACCGATGCAGTGCAGCAAAAGTGTTTCTTTTTTTTCAAGTTAGGCATTTTACTCTGTTTGTTTTTGCCTCCTTTGTTTTCTGCACTGTGTTGCATCATCTCCTGCAGGTGAGGTTATTGATTAGGTGGATATGGAAACAAAATAAATCTACTCAGAATAATCCCAGTATAGCTGTTGTTTCATATGAAAGCTGTTCCAGTTTGTGTTGCACCCAGCTGATTCTGGATTTTTGTATAAATACAAATATAGATATATAAATGAGAGACAGAGAAAACAATCTTGTTGATGAAGGAGTTCTGAACATTACTCCTGTTTAAGACTGTCTTATCTAGTGCTTTGGGGAGCTGGTGAGAAGCGGCGTTTATTTGGAGGTGGAAATTTAACCAGATGTGCACCTTGTGTTGTGTTGGCACTGTCTTTGTTTTGTTTTGGGGGGTTTTGCACACTTGCGCGCACTTTATGTGTTGATTGTCTCTTATATGTCATATGTAGCACCATGGTCTTGGAGGAACATCATCTTGTTGTGTGCTGTACCACAGTCGGTGTTGGGGAGGTTACTTTTAAAATGTATTCCGCTACAGATTACAGTATACACGGCAGAAAAATGTAGTTTGTAACGTATTTCGTTAAGTTACTTAATGCTTTCAGAACTGCACATGACCCATAACCCAGGTAACTACCACAACTAAAACAAGGTAGTTGCAGCAGGCTAACGTTATCTTTTAACTTACTTCCAGATGGTTTTTTTAGGTTGGAGTTTTTTGACCCTGAGAGCAACTTGGTTGCTGACAAACAGAGTTTGCATTGCACGGTAAGATTTCCGGTCAGAGCATATTATTAGTGCGTGTTTTGTTTGGGTTTCTGGCAATGTGTGGAATTACCAGGGATAGAGAGGGCATAGCCTAACATATGAAACAGGAAACGAACGCCGTGCGGTCCATTTATGTCAACAAAATAACTAATTATCACCTATTAAACTGTAACGGCATACAGTTACTCATATTTTGTATTTAAAATCCATAACAACAGTACATGTATTCCATTACTCCCCAACACTGTCCACGGCACATGGCTGGAATGACAATAAAGCCACTTGACTTGACTTTATCTACCAAGTTCACCCCGTTAATAAAGGGGAGCATGAACAGCAAATATCTGTATTAAGTTTTGGGGAATTGATTATTGGTTGTTTACAAAGTGGAAAAAGGGCGGGGCTATGTTGAAGAATAATGATGGTCATTCTGAAATATTGACTTTCTAGCTTGTTGGAATTGTTTATTGAAACATGTTAGCATGTGTTTCGCAGCATCTATTTCCCAAATGTGAAGAAGCGAGGCCAGGCTCAAGACCTTTGCACAGTTCTGTATAAAAATAGCAACATGGAAATAAAGTGAACGGGGCTGCTTTAAGTGTGCAGCACAAACCCCAACTGCTGCATTCATGACTGGTTAAAATTACCAGCTTGTTGTTCAGAGGTCGGCTTTGATAACCAATGGTGCAACCAGCCGCTCACAGAGAGTCAGGGGTAATTTTTTGATTCGTTCCTAAACCTGAGATTTTCTTATCAGACTATCAGAGTTTTATTAAATTTTCCGTCTCTATTGCAAATCTGGAGCGCAGCGTGTGACATTCTTCTCCAACATAAAGAAGAGCTTTTCTTACAGCTTGAACCGTCTATCAAGTCATGCTCATTACAGAGTATTTTTCTAATCAGTCTTAGCTCAGAGGAGATATGATGATAATGCACGAGTGACTTTGGTTTCGTGCTTAATTAGCCAACTAGCCATATGCTTCTCAATTAACTGGGCACAGCACAGACTGAGCTGCCCCCCCTTGTAAACCAGAGATTACTTGATTTGATTAAGCTCGTATGTGATCTGTTTGCGGTGATGCAGCCATAAGGCATGCAGTTTTATACGAGTTTGTTCGAGTAACAGATGAACATTAAACACACTTTACATATAAATATTAAACATACGGAAGATCTTTGAAAGTGGGAAACAAAAAAGTGTTTCACTGATAAAAAGTACCATCCTGTCACCCTTCTGTCCCATCCCCGCTGTGCAGCTTCATGATTAATCCGGTTGCTCTGGTGCTCCGGCTGGCAGCCAAGGCTCCTGCCCGAAGCACCTTCCGTACTTCAGGGATAGACCTCTGTGCTTTTAAGCACTGAGAAGAACAATGACCTGTCTAAAGTGATTGATCTCCCTGAACTGGCAGCTAGACGACATATTTCCATTTCTTCCTCCTCCTCCAGCTGAATGTGCAGGGAGACTTGTGAAGGTCAGGGAGGCAGACATCATTCACAAGTGAGTGCAGGAGTATCCGACACTTTTTTGCTCTTACTGACATATGGACATTCTGCTACTCACAATGTAAAGCTTTAGGCTGACTCAAGACTGAGATTATCTCTTCTTTGTCATCATGCCTTCTTTCTTAGAGAGTTTGCATAAAGGCCAATGAACACTGCAATTTCATTTTCTGCCAAAGCAGATTTGCTGCTCTTAGCGAACTGGGAGAAAGCCATGAGAATTTTGGATGTCGGCTTTTAAAATTGAAATTAAGCCATTCATCACTTGCAAATTGTTTGGAATATAATAATGATTCATTTTAACAGCACAAAAGTATTCCTGAGATTTTCTAATTTTTGATGTTATTACAATGAAAACTATGCGGGTCAAGAGCAAATCCTCTGTTGTCTGCATTGTTGAAAATGTTAGAAACAATTTTAAGAAATAGTTTGTATTGGTGACACCTAAAATTATAACGTGAATCAGAATCATCACTCTGTTTCTTGTGCTCACGCATCATATGCGAACATTGGGTAGGACTGATGAGACCTTCAACGCTGCCCATTAGATTGTAGGTTTTTCTGAATATATATATATATATATATAT
>NW_005187572.1:182395-249017 GCF_000239375.1 Pundamilia nyererei | reverse complement strand
TTTAGTCAAAGTAAAAAGTAATAGCAAATGTTTCTATGTATGCGTCTTTGTAGGCGTATTTCATTTTAAAGAGCAGTAAAAAAAAATCCTTATGCAGTTTATTTTTTGAGCTTTTGTGATTGAAGGGGCCGCACTGTAGTTGAACTGGAGCATTTAGATTTTCTTTCACTGTACTATATATATATATATATATGTGTGTGTGTGTGTGTGTATGTATATATATATAAATAAAAGGCCTTTAAATTAAAAGGAAAGTCATCTGTTTTTTCATGAGACAATTGATTTAGGTGCCAGTTTAGCTCTCTGGGTTGAGCAGGTGACCCATTTGCTGTAAGGTAATGCAAAGGCCAGTTGAGTCTGCCCAGAGGCTGTTTACTGCATGTCTTCCTCGTGGTTTCTCTCCCAGCCTTCCTGTCTGTACTCCACTGTCTTATCACATAAAAACTCAAAAAGCCCCAAGATATATTTTAAAAAGGGAATATTTGAGTTTAATTGCATTCAAGTGAAAAAGATCGTTTTGTTTATTAGACGGAGAGAAATAATTGGAAAATACACCGATTTCTGTTCAGTAGAGACGAGTCACTGCCGTCAAAGGTTCTGTGATTAAAGTTAGCAATAATCTCATAGTAAATTTAAAAAAGGCCAACTGATCGTAGCAGCCCTGGGAGTTTGGATGAATTAGCCAACCGTGTCCACATGACACCATTTTGCTATGTGAGATGGATTGCAATTTGTCTGTGTTAGCAGGTATGCTAGTATTCGCTTAGGTTAGGTTAGCCAGAAGAAACACAGCTAGGGTCAGAATTCATCCCCCAAAACAAATAGTCCCTCCATCTGTTCCTTTTCCATCAAAATAGCTGCCTTTATTGTCTTTGTGTATAGTTTGTGTTGGAGTCGAGGCTAGGAGCAGGACAGACAAAGAAAAAGAAACTTCCAAAAGATCAATCAATAGATATTATATAATTTAGCATCCAGACATAATAATGCCACAAATTATGTCCAATTCCTCTAACAAACAGCTTTAATGTGTACATGATGTTGCTACACATGGTGTTGACTCGCAGCCTGGCATGAACCGATTATTATCGAGTTATACAGGAAATGCTTTTTGCAAATGAGGACATTTAGTTTCATCACGGGTGCTTTCATTGTCATTTCTCTGAGCAACACATAGCCCAAATCAGAGCACACCTTTTCCGGTAATTGAGACTCCCTTATTAAATTATGTCCCTGCCAAAACGCATAAAGAAGAAAAAGCTTTTTTCTGCAGCGTAATATGCCCCGAGGCTTCATTTGCTGTTTGTCGTTGGCTGGCTACTCATTAGGCCTGTGGATAACACCCACCTGCCCACATTTGGCTTAAAAGTCTGTGTTCGTAAATCGTTTCCTGTATACATATCGAGTGATGGAATTAAAGGCTTACGCTCCAGGTAAATCATTTAGCACACAGACAGTTCAGAAACAATCATCAGGCTTCGGAGGAGAAAACTTTTGATTTTCTTCTGTCAGAAATGTGCCGCCGCTGCCTGCGGACCTCTGAACCTCTCTTAGAGGAAAGCAGCATTGATGCATGATCACTACTCGGTGTGAATGATTGATACCACACGTTGGAAGGACTAAATTGCCACAATTTGTTTAGATCCTTGGCAGAGAATATTTTGCATTAATAAAACATTATCAATCATTAGCATGAAACTCTGCATGAGCCTGGCTGCAAATTACTCTCCAAATTTAGCCAGAGATGTGCTTCTCATAAAAACAAAAACACATATGTCATGTCACCCACAATCCGCCCCAGTCTAGAGATTTGAATAAGTCAAATAAAACATATCGGCGTGTTCGCGTCTCAGGGTTTCTCACGTTTCTGGGAGCGGTGCTGAAAGCATGACTGAGAAACAACAACACTTTTTACCCATTTTTCCTGGGAGCACACAAAATGTCCTCATTGGTTATAATATTAACAAAACTTAGTGGCACCGCTAAGCGATGCAACCTCTGTGTGAACGTAGTGACAAGACGCAAAAAGAAAAGTGACGTAAACCTTTAGCTTGTCTGCTTCTGTGCATACATCCAAACCCTCTCTGTTCCTCTAAAAACAGATGACAGCATGAGGAGTCTTAAATAAACCTCAGGCAACTTACCAAAAGAGAGAGAGAGAAAAAAAAACCAAAGTAGATCTGGATGGGAAACGAAAGTGAAATACAAAGGACTAGGAATGGGTAAAACTTCAGAAAATAATTAGTCTCTGTAGGGATGAGAATAAAAAAGAGGGATGTAAACCACGAGGAGGACAGGGATGAAGAGCGAGGCAGCGTTTCATTGTAAGTGCTGGGCCTGTTATGTGCTGAGCCTTTTTTCTTCATTCCCAGAGAACACGGCCATCCGTTTGTTTCTCCTACCTGTGATACTCAGATCTGTTTGCTCTGATTCTAGCGGTTGTAATTATTACAGCTTTGTGTGTATCTGTGCTGAAGCTAAGGCGGCGGCGGCAGGGGGAGGGGGTCTATTCTCTGTCCTCTAAGATCTTTTCTGGGCCAAACAATTTTCGTTAAACATGAGTGACAGATGTGAAGCAAATAACACCCACGTGAGTTTTAAATGCTGAGTATGAAGCCTTCGCCAACATTGTTTAAGATGACATTTAAGATTCTCGCGACTGTAGAGGAGAAATAAGTGCAGCTGTGCGAGACACCTGCAAAGAAATCCTCCTTGCACTTGGATCTAGAGGGTCCCAGAGTCGCAAAACGTACACGGAATTATAATCGGTACCATTACGACTCAACTTTCGCATATCTGCCTTCATCCGACCGGCTGGCTGTATTTTGAGGGTTTGCATTCTCCCCCCGTCACCAATAAGCAGAAGGTTGCTGTCTGCGACTTGGCAGTCTCTCTGGTCCTGATGCTTCACACATGCAAATTAAATAGACAGTATGACATTTAAGTAAGTGCCATATCTGCGCCTTTGACTTCGCTCTCCTCTAGTCGTTCATGCTGTCTTGTCCTGGGCATGGATGCAGGCAATCGTCGACAAGAAAGCTTTGGCAGAGGAACACATGGAACATGTATCCTTCACTTATGCCGGGACACCAGATTGGCAAAATAGTCCGCAATCTGGCTCAGCGTGGAAACTAGGCTGTGCTGTCTTTTAGAAAGCACTTCCTGTGGCAAATCACAAGGCCTCCTGCTGCCACATTGAGTCCTTGAGGCTTTTAGAGGGATCCTACTGAGCTCTTTACAACTTGTGGTCAGGGCACAGAGGACGAAGAAAATCGATGGAAGATGGATGACATCTTTTGTTACACCTCAAATGAGAAATGTGTTAACTTTTCCGAGTTTTGTTTGAGTCCAAGAAGTCCCAGAAACAAAGGAGAGGCCAGCAGCCTGCACTCTTTTCTGTCATTTCTTGAGGCATCGTTCCATATTTATGGTATGTAAGTGTCGTTTTTTTGAAGGCAGTGTATCAGCAGCATATGAAAAATATACAAGCTCCAACTGTGTAATACAGCCTCGTGTTGTGTTGAGTGTGGAGCTACCCACAGTCCCATCAACCCAAGAGAGGCCCCTGTCGCATTACCGACAGCTTCCAGCTGACTGGTGCCTCTATCCGCTGCAAGGTGTTTAAGATAAGACCCTGGTGGTGAAGATGGAGAGCGAGATAAGGAGGGGAGGGAGGCCATTTTCTTTTGTTATCAATCACGCCTTCGGCTCTATGGGATTTCCCGTGAGGTCCAAAGCACAAACAGACCTTCTGGGGAACCGAGTGAACAACCCTTTGCAGAACCAATAGGGCAGCGGTGTTGATATCATGGGACTTTAAACAGAAACCCGAGTGGATAGCGCTAGCCAATCAGCCCCTCAGAGAGCTTAAATCAATCAACACGTGCTGTGCTGTGTTACACGGAGAACGTGGGGATTTTATTTACACGTTCTAGCCCTTTAGACCTCATTGTTGTTTCAATCAAATCATCCCAAAGAACTTAACCCCCAGTTATGTTCAGGTTTATATACTGATGAATTTAATGATGCTTCATTGTTCCAAATTGGATCACAGTTTTCAGTATTTCATTGTGTTCCCACAAGTCTTTGGCGTACTGGAGACTTAAGATACAGTTTACACTTTGTCAGCAGTAAAGGATTCCTTCTAATCTATTCAGTCTCATTAGAATGCTCTGTGGTGTTCATTCACCCTACAGCTGTCAGTCTTCATAATGTATTTAAAGCACGTTTCTATATATGCTAGATTTCAGATGAAGAGATCAATAATTAAGGTACAGGAAGAAGATCCAACATTTATTCTTCTCTGATGGAGGTATACTTCTTGTGTTTTCATTGATGAATTTGGTGGAAGGACCAGTACGATATACATTTGAAAATTTGCCATAACGATATAACTGACGATATAACTGACACTAGACAAAACATTTTACAACTCCACAACTTTATTAGTGCAAAAAAAACCCCCATCAATGTATTTTCACTTAAACAAGTAGCTGTTTTTTATTTGCATTAAAGTTATATAAAAATGTAACAGTGCAAATGCAAATTCCTCACTGACAGTTTAACCAAAAGGCGTTTCCAGTGGAAACTGGCCGACATATCCTCAGCATAACCATGTATAACATCCACAAAACTTAAAAAGAGGTTATACACACACAATACGGTAACATTATGTTGAAGCACAGTACCTATCACTCCGCGAGGCTCCGCCTACGATAGCCGTAATGCTCCGACAATCCATCAAGCGGTGCGGCTTCGTAGCTTAGCAAAGTCGTACTGAAACATTTGACAGATTTTCGAGCGCCATGCACATAAAATCGTTTCGAGGTCAGTAAACACAACCAGAGTTCATACATAAGGCACACGGGATTATAAAAGGCTCTGTCGACTTTCAGAAAAATCAAAGGATTGATTTTAAGTGTGCCGTATTTTCCAAACAACATGGTAATAACGACAGCCAGCTAGCATGCGCTACCAAAAATAGTGCTTTGTTGTGTATCTGACGGACGAAAGCTAAACCAGTTCCACACCACTGAAGTTGCAATTTTTACAAACCAGTTCTGGTTCATGTTTCATTCAACGATCCGCTTTCGCCCTTCTCATTCTCCGTTTCCGCCATGATTTTTTCACAAAGGCACTGCGCATGCGTGTTTTACCCATATTCTATCGCGATATTTCATTTTCTTATCATTGCCCAACATTATACCGGTATTACCATGAACGGTATGATATGGCCCAGCCCTAATCATGTATTCTGTTTTCAGGGCATCAACCACATTGTCAGAAACCAGTGATCAAGACACATCTTGTCTTTTGTTATGTTTATCCACCAAAACCACAGGGGTTTCTTACATGTGGTCAGTTTTTGTTCATCCTGGCAACCCAATGTCAGATCGTCCTGGTAACGCTGATTCAGTTTACTCACAATCAAATTTGGGGAAAAATACTGATAGAAGAAAATAAGGATGTGATTTTTCTGCGCTCACGTTTGCTTTTTCTAAAGCCACAATGTTTATTTGTTTATTTATAAGGAACCCCATTAGCTTCCACAACAGTGGTTGCTAGTTTTCCTGGGGCCCAAACCATCAAATACCACCAAATAAAATGTTACACAATGAGTTGGATGCAAAACTCATTGTGTAACATTCTCTGACAAAAGTTTCAGTTTGATGGCTCTGAGTCATTTTAACAGTAATCATCTGCATGTATGTATTTCCTAAAAAAGGCTGGCACTGTCATAATTAAAATGAGAACATTAGCTCATACATGTAGGTACTGTAGCAGGCTAAAATCTAGTACAGCAGTGGCCAATGCATCAAGGGCAAAGAAGACTTTGTGTGTGTCTTTGAGACACCAGCTGCTTTAAAACGGCACCAGTGTTTGGTGCTCGAGGAATGAGAATGGGTTGGTCCCAAACACATCTGTTATATAAGATGGATGTGGCCACTGTGAAGTCTCATTTTGAGGAGTCAAACTGATCTTTTCCCTGGCAAACTGAATGTGGTGAGACGGGCGAGTCTGCTTGAAAAACTGAGGACACTGCACAGGATGGCAACTGCTGCTTTATCACCTATTTTTGCAAAATGGAGACCATATTTTACACAATGAACATTACTTCTGTATTAAATAAGACTTGAAATGTGTAAAAAGACCATAAATCCACCAGGGAATTGTTGACCGAGGTCACAGATCAAGTAAGCAGCGCTGTCGTTTTCTCATAGATTACGTCTAACAGACTTCAGTCTACGCTGTGCTGACACCGACTGATAGAATAATGAAAGTAATGCACTTCATATGCAGCTTTACGACTGCCCGAGTGAAAACCCTGGGTATGTGGAGTGTCTTTAAGAGGGGATTCTATTAAGAGTCCTTCAGGTAAGTTGCAGAGACAGCAGCTTGGTGCCAATGGGGAGAGAATGACTTTGATGTCTGGCAGAAAGTCCCCGGCCCCCCAGTGGGACGCGGAGGACAGAATTTACATAACTAACATCTTGATTTGCTGTAAAGTGAAATTAGGGCCTTCGCTATGTTCAATTAACTCCACGAATCTTCCTGTAATTAAAACTCAGCAGCCCCCCACTGTTCAATAACTCTGCGCCAGGAAACGGAGAGAGATTGAAAGGTGATGGTAGGTGGTGGGGGGGCTTAGAGAGAGGTAGATGGAGCCAGAGAGGGAAGGAAAGAGAGGAAAAAGCAGAAAGATAAACTGCTGCTTCATCATGTTTTCATCAGATATGACCTTGGCAGTCATAATGGCGGGGCAGAAGATATCGCTGGAGAAGAGCCACAGTATCCATAAGTTGAAAGTTAATGGGAGAAGCATCAGCCACGGTGGCCCCTTTATGGCGCCCTTGCCAGCTGTTGTATGGAGATCAGCGGCTGCGTCGCAGGTCCCTAATGAGATGTTTCTGCTTAAATTGATTACATAGGGTAGGTTTTATGTCCCGGAGTATAACTCTGAGTACCGTCCTTTAGGTGTTAGGTTAACTCTGAGCTATATCGCTTCCGCTTTGTTAATTGTTGTAATTCTGACGTCTATGAGTTTTTATCCTCCCACAAAGATTCCACTCAAGCTGTGTAATTTCAATCCTTGATAATGTTTTTGATTTAGTTTTTAGTTGTTGGGGAGTTACAGTGAGGCGTTACCAGAGATTGCTGCAGTGCAGCTCGCTGTTTGTCATAGGCGGGCGAAATGCTTGTGTCGTTATGATATGCTGCCATTCTAAAACTGCAGTTTAGCTCCCGAGCTTTTGTTTTATGCAGGCCATTAATCTTTATTAGACATTTACCTGAAAACTGCAAAGTGACAGGAAGGCAGCGTCTGTAGTCTCTGCTTTTACCACACAATGCATCTAAAGTGGCTGTTTTATGGCATCAGTTAGAGAATTTTAACTAAGCCATAATCCCTATATTGATGAAATTGCCCTCAGATCTATTGTAATGTTTAATTCATGAGCAATAATAATATACACAAGCAATAAATCTGAAAACAAGAGAAAAGCGTCCACAGCTTCTGCAACGTTCTGCTTTCACAATCTTGTTTCGGTTGTTTCTTATTTTCACATCTCGTTAATGAGACAAAATGTCAGCTGTGTGACTTCTATTACAAACAACACATCACGTTACTAAGAAAGGCCTCAAAGATCAAAAGAAAACTTGCATATGATCCATTTAAAATGCATTCATTGAATTTCTCTTATTCTATTTTAGCTGATGGACTTGAATTAGCAGGAAGCTGAAGACCAGCTTGGCTGCCGTAACTTCTTTGCATCTTCTGCTTATATGTGCAATTTCTGGTCCAAGCTATCAGCTAATATTCCCCAGCTTACTATAAAATGGGCTGCATATATTATATGTTATTAACTGCTTCAGCTCTTCCCCCCGCTATGTGATCGCTAAACTCTATTTATAAAAAGCAAACACAGCTGCCTGCTGCGAGCACTTTGGGAAATAGTGATTTTTTTTAAAGTCCATCTGCAGCCTACAGTTGATCGTGCACGTGTTCACAGACATAATTAGATCAATGATCACTATGTGTAAACGAGTAACAGCCTTTAACATCATGGGGCATATCCTTTAAAAAAGCTCTGGCTAGAACGTTGGCGTCGTCTGTCCACTCAGGACGGTCAGAGAGAAGCACGGCTCGTGGCTATCATAGATTTACTGACAGTAACGAGGGCCGTGGGCGGTGGGAGCGAGAGGCAAGATGCTGCCTAATGGCCACACTGTGGTCTCCATTGAAAGAGGGGTTTTAATCACAAGAAAAGTTAATCCTCAATCAATGAAAATGTAAAGCAGTGGCTTTCCGTTGTATTTGTGCTGATAGCAGCTTAAAGGATCATTTTTGAGGGGCTCAGACCTCATTTGCGAGTGCCTGGCACGGCTCCTAGTCACGTCTCGTATGGCGCATGCGCTGAGGGGACACAGACTTGCTATTTTTATTTTTGGATGCCCCTGAAATTTATCTATTACTGTCCCAAATTTCCCTCAAATGCCAACATTTAAAGACTTTTACAGGTCATTTCCATGAAGAACTCACAGTGTTCAATGCAGTGAGAAATTTAGATTCTGGAGAGTTTATCGATGAGGAAAGATACACGTATATAATGTGCGGCGGCCTTGTCTTCTCCTTTTCTCCTCTAATGTCTGTAGGTCTGGTTTGTGCGCGTTGTCAGAAACATATTTTGTTTAGCTGACACCAACAATTCTGCCAAGTCATGAAACTGCACTGCAGCTTGTTATGGTAATACTTTGTCAGCTGGTGTGTCTGACTCTGATAGGAGAAGTCGGGACGTTATTCACCCCTGAGTCTTTATGGCTCTCACCAAGCAGCTCCTTTAAGGAAGGCGGGATCAAAGGGAATCGGGTTGTAGTGTAATAGGCAACATTAAAGATGCATTATGCAATTGTCAGTGAGCCATGACAATAAACTGCCTCTTGTGTGTATATGTTTGAAAGACGTATTTTCAGTATTTTTGAACCCTTTTTTGGCGTCCAAATCTATTTTAGAGCAAAAGCTAAACCTTGGCTCGTGTATGCTAAACTGTCCCAAAATTACACCGTGTCCTCGCCTACAGGATAGCAGTGCAGTCTCCTGATGTTGCACAGGGGATTCATTTGTATCGTGTGAACGCTCCTCACTCTGTCCACAATAAATCATATCTGCTGCACCTCGGAGAATGGCTGCGAGCTAATACAGATTCCCTCCACCTTGACATAGTTGTAATCAGATTCGCCACCTGTTTGTCTTGCTGCTGGGATGTTTTTCACCTCGGAGACTCACAGTTATGCATCATCTGATGTTCTTTGTGTGATAAAGTTATGGGATTGTTGGAACGGCTTCCACATTAGATTTGCGTGAGGGGGTGACCATGTGCGCTTGTTCATCATCTTCTTTTCTGCTCAGAGTATAATTCACTTCATTTAGATCAAATTGACAGTGATATTATTGTGTTAGAACATAGCCTTTTTTTTGGAAATGGCATACCTCCAGAAATTTAGTGACCGAAAAGTCCCTCTTGGCATTCGTCCCATAGAGAATCTAATTTTAGCCACGCTGGGGGCACTGTTGCTCTGTGCACCGCAGTGTGTCATCGTTAACCCACAGCTGTGCTTGTGGTTTTTTCAACATTGTGAAAGGTTGTAATTTTTGCAAAACTAATAGCTCCTCCCCCATAGATCAGTGAAAGCCGATAATAATCTGAACTAATCTTTGATAATAACCATTTTTAGCAAAGTGAAGGTCCTTACTTCGTGGGTGTTTTGTTTCATAAGCAAAATAGTTTCAAAATGCCTTTTTCCAAACATCTATTTTTATTTCCTAATGGGAATTTCCTCCTTATTTTCATTTCATTATACTTTTAATTTCATATCACATATCTGCCTGTTGTGTTAAGCCAACACGCTTATCATCTGCTGCAGATGCGTCCAGCAACTCTGTCTTTAAAATTAAAAAAGGAAATGAGGCATTATGAAAAAAGTAACAGTAATGATTTGAGTTTTAATGTTTTCAATTATGAATAAATTGTTAAATAATAAATGGGACACAATTGGCTGAAGATTTGTAGTTTTATTTAACTGTAATAGCCTTGAATTATGTATTTTCTGCCAACAACGAGAACAAAGAGGAAACAGTTGGGATTTTTGTCTGATTCATGTTAGAATTAGTTACATATGATCATGTGAAATAGAAAGGATAGAAAGTACAGCTGCTATAGGGATTTAGAGAGTAAAGGGTCCTTCAGATGGAACATGACAACAGCACCGCTGCGCTCTGACTCACATTCTTTTTCAGGACTTCCACTTTGCCGTAACAGTTTCCCGTTGATTTGAGCAAAGTGCAGTGCAAGCGTGACGTACACGTGCATGAGGAATCGAAATGCAGAATGGGAGAGAACATGGACATATCTTATTCTTCTTTCAGCTGTTTCCTTTAGGGGTCACTAAAGTTGATCATCTGCCCCATCCACCTCCTTTGTATGTCCTCCCTCACTACATCCATTAATCTTCTCTTCTGTTCCTGCCTAGCAGCTCTGTATTCAACATCTTTTGCCGAGTTTATCCACTATCTGTCTTCTGCACATGTCCAGACCATCTTAGCTTTGCCTTTCTAACTTTGTCTCCAAATCGCTCAAGCTGAGCTGTCCCTCTGATGTACTCATTTGTAATCTCGTGCATGCTGGTCACTTTCAATAAAATCTCAGCATCTTCAGCTCTTCCACCTCTAGCTCAGCCTCCTGTCTTTGTTTTAGTGCCACTCCATTTCTCAGGCATCCTCTCACTCTCCAAGAGCATGTTAAACAGTATGGTTCAAAAGTCCACTGCTCTCTCTCCCAAACATTGCCATACCTCCACAGATATGTCATCTGCACCAACTGTCTATCCACTCCCTCCTCTTCATAGCTCCGCTCCCTTCCTCCTGACTCATCATCTGGAATTACTGATTAACAAACTCTTCTCCATCCATCCTCTCTCTCTGTTGCTAATTTTCTTCAGTCATCAGCTCCTCAAAGTCCATCTTCATCATCCCATCTCTTTCCAGCTTGACCTCTCTGACTAGCCAATCAATACAAGTCCTTTAGTCCTACCTTACTGTCCAGCCTCATGTACATCTCACTGTAAGACTTTTGTTCTGGCCCCTCTCTCTCAGCTAGACTCCAAGTACTTCATCCTACTTTCTTCATCTCACTGACCATCCAACTTTTCTTTGCTAACCTCTTCCTTTGAATAGTTTTCTGTACTTCGTCATTGCACCACCAAGTCTCATTGTCCACTTTTCATTGTCCAAAGGATACACCAAAAAACTTTCCTAGTTATCATTTGCAACTCCTCCCTCCACCTAGAGCCTGTCTCAACTTTTCCCCACAACATTTTTTCTTTTTCAAGTACCATGATTTAACTCTTTCCCCTGGTTCATTGACCTACAGACTACCATCCAGTGCTACCAAGCTACATTCTGCTCTGACACCACCTTATACTCTATCACTTTCAGATTTCACCTTCTACATCAGACGTAGTCCACCTGTGTGCACCTTCCTAACTTCCACTAACATCTGGCATTCTGCCTTTCTTTCCTTCCCACCATGCCTGCCCAACAATCCTTCACTAACTCTGCTCCCTTCATCTCCACGTCCACTGAAGTCTGCTCCAATCACCGCGCTCTAAAACTTTCTCTTCTGACATCCAACTTGTGGGGTACACACACTGATAACATTCAACATCACCTCTTCGATTTCCAGTTTGAAATTCATGATCCTCTCTTCACCTCCACAACACACTGACACATGCTTCCTTCTATCATGGTAAAGCAGCTTGTATCCGCCTCTAATGCTCCTTTCTTTGCTTCCCTTCTACCTGGTCTTATGCACAATATATCTACCTTCCTTCTTTCCATCATATATCCACCTCTCTGTCTTCACCAATCCTAGTCCCTAGACTTACAGTCTCTACCCTCACCTCAACATGCTTGCATTTCCTTCTCTTTCACTTCCTTCAACCACTGCTTCCCCAGGTACACACAAAGATCACTGGTGACCACAAAATTGTGTAGCACAGGCAGAGAGGAGTGACCGGTGCAATTCATATTATGGGTTGTTCATATGAAGGGGTCGTAAATAGTGACTACACGTTGCTAATAAATTATGTGATCAGCAACGTCGATGACCTCTAGAAAAGCAGAGATTTGGACATGTTGCTGGAGCTTATATTCAAACATAAGTGGACATCCCAGCAAAACTGGAAAAACCCAAAATCAATTCATTACTTTCGTCTTTTTTTTTATTTAGTATTTTTATAATGCGTGATGTGTTTGATATTTAATTTAAAAAGTTTATTGTTGTAAGTCATTTTCCAGCTGCTGTTCACATGCATCAAGTCAATATTTCATTCAGTTTTTCAAAACGTTATATTAAACTCGGCTATAACAGATTTTCATTTACATGGAGTAAATTAAAATCTGTTATAGCAGAGTTTAGTATCATCTGTACATTTGTTGATATGCCACTACTACAAATATCAAATTAAACGACACCTTCAGGCAGTTTTCATATTAGAATCATCAGATGTGATATGGAAATAAATGAAGTCAAAGTGAATAACTCACATCAGTGGAGAATGTAGGAGTTTCTCGTTGTGCCAACCTTTGATTTCCAAATATTTTTAGCTTAGATGTTGGCGTTTACAGTTTTCCTCATGAAACGGGAACAAGAAATGCTTAACAGGTCAGTTTCTCAGATGTAGAAAGTGTTCAGAGTGTGTCAGTGAGCGCGTGCCAAAAGAGAAAAGAAAGCTATAAATTGTTTTGGAAAAAACAGCCTGTGGGATGCTTTGTCTCCTGCCAGAGCTCGGTGAAAATTGAAGTTGAGTGAATGCGTCTGAACATAGACAGATGAGATATCAAATTGGCGGGCAGGAGTGTGATAATCAGGGAATTGGAGAGGGAAAATTGCATCAGAATGGAATCATAAGCCTGGCCAGAAGTGAGGATTTGCTGATCCCTGACCTTCTGTTTCAGAGCTGAGGATTTTAAGTAATGAGATCTATGCAGTGAAACAACTCCACTATCAGACTGCCAGTCTTCAGCGTTCTGGGAGGAGAGCGTGGCTGCTGCTTCAGAAAGCATAGTCGAGGGATTTCACGCATATTTAGAAATGTGCTATGGCAGCACTCTAAGCCATGAAGGGTTAAGAAGGCAGAATGAGTAAAGGAATGACATTTTGCTGCAGTAAATAGACCTCGTGTGAAAGTACAATGTGCTGAGAAGCTTCTGCGCTGTTGAATACCTGATCTAATGGCCTTCAGTTGCAGGAAGAAACTACATGCAAAAAAAGATTTTTATTGCTTTCTGACAATAAGAAACTTGAATGAAACTAAAGATGCAGTAACTGTTGCAAGTTTCTTGACCTTTTCAGTATATTATCATCTGATAATCTAATCGAAGGTTTCCTGTGAAACTGAAAGTCTTCCTATTATCGATTATCTCTTTTTGAGGACATTGAGAGTGGTTTAGTAATAATTGAGACAGTGTATAACACCCCTGCTGAACACGAGTCCTTTCTTTTGTAGCTGAATGCTAATTGCTCCTTACATGTTTTTGGGTCTGGAATGATCCCGGGTTTAAAAGCAGCCAGGCAGCACTGATAATCCTCTCATTAATTCTGCTTTTATCACTGGGATGATTAGATCATGTTTGGAGAAAGCCAAACAGCTTGAGAAGTGGAATTACACATTTTTCACAGTGTTGAGAAACCTTTTCTGTGTTTCCATTTCCATTCAGTTAATTTGTCTCAATAATTAACATAATTGGACTAATTTGGTTCATTATCTTCTTCCAGTTTGTTTGTGGCTGGGCAGTACATGTCTCCATACCTAATTTAGGTTCTCAAAGACATCACAGCTGTTACAACAACTTTAATTCCAACCATAAAATAAAAGTATTTGTTGTGATCTTAAATGTGTACGACAAATAGACTTTTGTTTAACTAAATGCAATCTTGCCCACATCTAAATATAATAACTCGAAGTTGTAACTGTCATTTCATGGTTTGAAACAATAGCTTAAATCCATTTGAACCAATCTGATCTCAAGTTGGTAAAACCAGTAAAACAGTTTCTTTCTTTTAGTTGGTTTAACAGGTTTATGAGGCTCACATATTACAGTGCAGTTCACCAAAGTCCTCATGCAAAATTAAGTGAAAATGCCAAAAAAAAGCCCTCAAACTCAGTTGTTCACTAAAGCCTCATCAGAAATGTTCTCAATAGAACGGTGGCTGTTATCAAGAGACCTGGGGAGAAAATCTGTATGGACTGATGAATGTAGACACTCATAACAGTGGCTGCCTATATCCATCTTTAAAACACGTTGGAGACTCTGCCGTGGTCTGGGGCTGCATTTCAGGAATCTTTTTAAACGTGATGGAATTATGAAGACAAATGTAGCACACCTATTTCCCATTTAACCAATAAAATATAAAGAACTGAAAGGGGGTCAAGACTTTTGCAGGAGACAGTAGATATTCAACTTAATACAAGAAATGGTGTTGGGCATTAGAGATAGATTGCTTCTGTCCCTGCTTATTTGGCGGAGGGCTTTCGCTTTGGTGGCCTCAGAATCTCATCTCTGATTTTTGCAGATGATGTGGTTCTGTTGGCTTCATCGGGTGAGGGCCTCCAGCTCGCACTGGAACGGTTCGCAGCCGAGTGTGAAGCAGCGGGAATGAGGATCAGCACCTCCAAATCTGAGGCCATGGTTCTCAGCCGGAAAAGGGTGGAGTGCCCACTCCGGGTCGGGGATGAGTTCCTGCCCCAAGTGGAGGAGTTCAAGTATCTCGGGGTCTTGTTCGCGAGTGATGGGAGAAGGGAGCCGGAGATCGACAGACGGATTGGGGCTGCAGCTGCAGTAATGCGGACGCTGCACTGGTCCGTCGTGGTGAAGAGGGAGCTGAGTGTAAAAGTGAAGCTCTCAATTTACCGGTCGATTTACGTCCCTACCCTCACCTATGGCCACGAGCTGTGGGCAGTGACCGAAAGAACGAGACCGCGGATACAAGCGGCAGAAATGAGCTTCCTCCGAAGGGTGGCTGGCCTCTCCCTTAGAGATAGGGTGAGAAGTTCGGCCATCCGGGAGGGGCTCAGAGTAGAGCAGCTGCTGCTCCACATCGAAAGGAGCCAGTTGAGGTGGTTCGGGCATCTGACAAGGATGCCCCCTGGGCGCCTCCTGGGTGAGGTGTTCCAGGCATGTCCCACCGGGAGGAGGCCCCGGGGCAGACCCAGGACACGTTGGAGAGATTATATCTCTCGGCTGGCCTGGGAACGCCTTGGTGTTCCCCCGGATAAGCTGGAGGAGGTGGCTGGGGAGAGGGAGGTCTGGGCCTCTTTGCTTAGGCTGCTGCCCCCGCGACCCAGCCCCGGATAAAGCGGATGAAGATGGATGGATATTATTATTATTATTATTATTATTAGCAGTATTATTATTATTATTATTATTATTGCATTATGCTTACATTTAGGGGCGGGGTTATTTTCACTGTAAGCTGTAGTCGGGGGCAGGGAAACAGGCTGTACACATAACAGTGATATACTATCGGAATATAAAATGTTGGTAATATGTTATATTAGAAAACTAACTAACTAGATTTGTGTATTTAAGGAGATTCATTTTACTGGAGTTATGTTTCTCCTCCTGTGAATATAAATCCACATCTCTCTTTTTTCAAACTCAGTACTTTACAAATCTTACAGTGTGGCTTTCACGAGTCTATGTTAAAATTAATTGGAGTAGACCTTCTGCTTCTTTATGAGAGTAAAGGCTGACACATTCGAGGAAATCAAGATTCAGCTGAAGGACTAAACATTGCTCACATAACCCCGAGCCACCGTTCCCAAGCTCAAATTTATTTAAAAAGCACAGAATGGATAGAAACAAAAAAGGGAGATAAATAAGAAATAAGTAAAATGCAGGCTAGTAGGTGGTTAGCATATACAGTCATGGAGGTGCAGGAGACACCAGACAAAACAGACAGACTCAAATGCCAATGAATAAAAAGAAGTTTAAAGTCTAGTTTTAAAAGACTCAACGGAGTGAGTGAAAGAAATGCAGTAGAAAGAGCAAGCAGTAAAAGGAACATGGATATCTCGGGGCCCCTCATTTGAACCCGCTGTACGTAGCCACCGCAGAGACCAGCGCTACAGGTCCTTAGAACAATCACTCTACGCAATGTTGACGGGCTGTGCTCAGCTTGCTCTGGTGAGCGCTCGCCGCCAGCTCACCACAGAAGTCTGCCTAATTCCAAACATCAGCCTGTGCTGTCACTGAATCCCCGCTTAAAGAGATGGGGATGATGGGATGGTGAAAGGGGCTAGAGAGAAGCTGTCTCAACAACAAGAAGGAAAGGTGCTACCTCAAATGAGATTGGATGGGGGTGGTGTGAGGTGGGGAGAGGGTGTGCAATACCAAGTCTAGATTGCAGAGCAGAATGGCAACACGGAGCACTACGAACACTAAAAAAGAAAAGAGAAAATAGAGACTTCCTGTCCATCTTCTTCCACCTACACACCCCAGTCTCCCCTGAGCTGCTCCTGACTATCCAGACATGAACTCACAAGCTAAACTCTTGGACCAGATAAGTCAAGACTGCCAACCTTCGGCAAAAACAAGTCTACACAAAATTAAAGCATCAGGACATTAAAAGTCTTTCGACTGACCTCACCTGGAAACAAAGTTGTTCCTATCATGTTACTTTAAGAGCTGCTTTTTACAGCGTGCCACCTGCTGCCCATCCACTTCTGTACCTCCGAGAGATGGACTGCGGCTGGAGCGTTAACATGCTATGAGCACTAATCTGCAGCCTTTTTTTCTTCTTAGGAAACGGCAAACCCTGCATGAATTTTGAGCTTGGTACCATAGAAAATGTCAGCTACTGTTTGTTTGTGCTGTGTTTGTCTCTTTTAGCTTCGTTCCTGATGTAGAAGGCAGATGCCACGCTATACAGATAACTGTTAAAGTTGTCTACTTCTTTTCCACGCTTTGTGTGTTTTCTCCTCTTCTCAGTGAACTCTGAAAAGATGGTCTAACAGCCATCAGTGAGCTCTGAACCTACGCACAGCACAGCGTACCTGAGTGAAGTGTTGTTGGCGTTTTGAAGGACTGATACAGAATTTTGAAATATTCAAGAATTTCCCTTTCATGGGCTTCAGGGTTCACGGAGGGTGCTCGCTAGATAGGTACCAGTTTTCATCATGGTTTGGATAGACATCAAACCTTACATTAGTTTCATGTTTTAGATTTTTTTTTCACAGTTTTGTACTGTAGTGGAATATCCTTCTGTCAGCACTGGAAACATCACAAAACCCTGAGACACTTTACAGAATCTGTCATTTTTACTTGAGCTGTGAAATGAAGAGCAGCAGCCTGAGAGCGTCACCATGAAACAACACAACC
The DNA here is from genome assembly GCF_000239375.1 of Pundamilia nyererei. Lineage (NCBI taxonomy): Eukaryota > Metazoa > Chordata > Actinopteri > Cichliformes > Cichlidae > Pundamilia > Pundamilia nyererei. Next base: position 231,583 of record NW_005187572.1, on the reverse strand, counting down.
AGCTTCATCTCTTAAACACATAAAACCTCGTGCAAATTTCTTTCATATAACTATGCTTTAAACTTCCAGTTATCTCAAGTGTGATTGGGATTGAGGCAGAATACATTACCGTGTAAGTGTTATTTAATTTCAATTCAGATTTCATTCACTGATTACTATTTGGTGAGCCCTGCTGGCTGAATTGCAGCCTGTTTCTGTACAAAGGGAATAACAGGAAGCGGAATGGCGCCCCTCAAAAGTCGCACAAATGGACACCAAGTTACCATAAATCTAGCTTTAGCAAAATTTGCCTTAGGCATCAAAAAAAAACAAACCTTTACCATGTAGAGTCATACTGCTCTGTCTCGCTCCCAGACATAAAACCAAAATATATTGACATACATTTCAAAGGCTTACCAGGTGACTGAATGATTTATTCTTCCGGCAGTCATTGTGTTCCTGTGGACTGGTTTCTGCTGGGGCGGGTCATGTTCAGTCTGCACCAGTTTGCTGATAGCAGTTAATGTTTTTGACATTGATTTAAAAGCTATTTCTGTAACCTGGCTTGAAGGTATCCGTTTGCATGATCCTCTGGGCACATGGGTGTTTTTGAATGCAACTTTAAAGGTCTGGCACAGGAAGCTGATGTACCAATTCTTGAGCCTGCCAAGCAGCAGCCAATTAGCACAACACCAGACCTCTTTGAATCTCTGCAAAGCTTTGAGATGTTGGCATTTCAGTATGGACCCAAGCTCAGGTTGAGGCTGAGGCATTAGAACTGACCAGTTGTCCACGAGTAGCATATTTACAAGAGATGTGGGCTGCTGTCTGTGTATCTCGTGACAATTTTAGTGCTTCTTCTACCTGAGACTCAAAGGCATTCCTGCCTATTGTCTCTGAAACCATCAGAAAATGAATTCCAAATGCTCTTTTATACACGGCCTCATTTATAGTGCAGCCTTACGCATGACTAGCAATTACCTCCTCCAGCACTGAACCAATTTTTAATTATAGAAGGTAAATATGCAGGCAGTGAAACTGATCAGGCAAATTACATGTAAGTGCTGATAAGGCAAATATGATGAGAAGAGTAAAAGAATTGTAATGCTGAGTTGGGCTCTTGCTCCTTTAGGCGCTTTTACATCCTTTCCTAATCACAATATCTCCTGAATACACAACAGTAATTACATTTCACTGAATACGCCATTGTGAAGTGCAATAAAGCTCCTCCATTCGCATTTCTCCAGCCACAGTGAAGATCTGAAAATGTCATTTACTGCGAGGAAAACGTGCAGATTTTACAGCGACTGTCAAAGCTCACAAATCAATCTGCTTATAACCGTTTGACAAATTAGACGGTGACCTTTCACAGATTCACTTTGTGGTTTGATCTTAGTCGGGATAAGTTTCATTTCAAGTCTGAATTGAAATTGACAGCTCAACTGCTGCGAATATTAGTCAGGTAGAAGCTTCCAGTCATTTCACTGATGAGTCATTTAGGTGATGTGGAAAACATCCACGCCGAAGCTCATCTGTTCAGGCCTTTATTTTGTTACTAAAAATTAAATGACTGTTACAGGGTCAGTTCCCCTTGTTATGGATCTCGTTTTTGGTCAATAAATCATTATTGATAAAAACTTAAAGCTACTTATACACCTGCCAGTTGGTAATTCGTCTCTTCTCAATCTACTGCTGGCTTCCCTGAGGACTCCCTCCCTCTGCTGGTTTTAGCTGACCACAGAGAATCCTGCTGGTTCAATCTACTCTTTTATAATAAGCAGAAGTGAGCTGAGCCTTTGTTTTGTGGCTATAGGAAGCCACAGTAAGCAATAAATATACTTGCAGATAACAGATGGGAAAGTTATGGTTTACCACCAACTCTGCAGTGTATTTCTCTCTATGGCAGAGCTGTATTTTAGAGTTCACTCCTCAATCCTCAGCAATAGACTCCACGGCCCCTTCCCACAGCCCCTTATTAATTTATGCATTAACTTGGAAAAGGTCCAGTATGAAATTTCCAACAGCATCCAGGCATCAGCGCAAGCCCAAATGATACCATGGTAAGTAATTGGATGGTGTTAGGAATGCCATTAAATCCTATAGAGAGGCTGGCAGAAGCAGGTCAACCATCGATCACTCCTGCATCTTGACTCATTTCATTTGCTTAGACCTACATTTTAATAGGAATTTGCCTTGTTTGCGTCCAGCCTGTTGTAAGTACATGCTGTGTTTGACCCACCCAATGATGGCATCTGTGTCATAACTTTGCAATAAAGGCATCACAGCAATATCTGGCTATTTGGGTTTGTGTTTGTGTTCAAGTTTTTGTCTTTTTCTAAAATCAGAAATTCCAAACCCTCCCTGCTGTGACGCCTGGCATTGCTCTCTCTCAGCAGTGACTTTGTCTTTAGATTTATCCACTTTTTATGTCCCCTTACAGATATTTCTCTTTCAAAAAGGCCTAAAAAAACTTTCCCGACTGTAGGCCCATCTTACTGCTTCATAAAATCATCTCGCTCGCTTGGCAAAAGCCGTTTCTCCCCGTCTCTGCTGTTTCATTGGGTGAGTGTGCACTGAGGCTTCAGAGAGTGACAGAGAGTGGCGATTCACAGCGTGAGAGGAAAAAAAATAAGAAACTTTTTCTTTCAGAGAGATTATTTGAGATGCAAGTATAGCACAGCTGTCATTTTTACTTATTTGATGACTGATGTGCAGACTGTCGTGCTTTTGGTTTCTAGTAAGTTTCCTGTTTTTATTTGGTAATTAGTTACTTACACTGCTGTCAGTCTTACTTTGTTCCTTTGGTAGTTATTTGTCCCTGAGAACTGCATGTCCCACCTGATCTGTCTCACTTGTGCTGGATTTGCCACTTCTCAGTGTTATTGTGAAACTTTAGCTGGTTGCTGTTTTCATGGACCTTTCACCTGGTTCCATTTATTTATTTTTTAATTTTATTTTCATTTTTTTCAGATTTCAGAAATGTTATTTCGTCTCTGTGTCCTGTGCTTGGTCCTTTCCCCCTGAGAGTGATAACAAACATTTGTCATAAAAAACCTTGTACAGTATGTGTGCTATAAAAAATTTAAAAAAAACTTGAATGGCGAGGGCAGACTGTAGGGGTTGACAAAAGGACCCAAAACGCAGACTCCAAGGAACAGGGAACAGAACTTGAAATGTTAACAAAAAGCGAGCTGTTTAATATGGCTGGTAAAAAAGGTACAAACAAAGGGCAAGGCTAACTGAAGCATAATTAACACAAACTAAACTGGGAAATCTAAACAAACAATAAGAAAAACCTAGACAAGAAACTTGGAAGCGAGGCATGGCATGGCATGGCATGGCATGGCATGGCATGGCATAGGAAACATGGCGTGGACAACAAACGACCTGACAATGACACACTGAAAACAGAGGACTTAAATGGGCCTAATGACAGGACAAGGGAAGTGAAACTAAATACAATGAACAAAGAACACACGACTCCTTCAAAATAAAACAGGAAACATGAGACAGACATGATAATACAAACTTGATAACATAAGACACGCAGCATGAAACACAAAGGGTGAGGGGAACTAATAGGAGTCTAATAACCAAATGAACTTCGCTAATCTAATGAACTTAAACATAAACAACATCCAAATAAACTAAAACTTAAAACGCTGGGTCAGCAGACCCAGGGACATGTGATATATGCTCATACAGTCTAAAGAAATTTAATTTAACAGATATCCTTAACAAATAAGTTTTTCTAACTTGACTAAATATGCGGACGGTCTTTATCCTTCTATCAGAGGGAGCTCGAGGGTTCTGTGCAGTATCTTTGCTGTTGTCTCCTCTGGACAGAGATCTTGGATGTCATTCCTAGAATCTGCAGGAGCAACTCGCCCAGTTTGGGAGTCACAGCTCTGAGTGCCTCAATTATCACAGGAACCACTGTTGCCTTCACCCTCCACAGCTTCTCCAGCTCCTCTCTCAGCGCTTTATATTTCTGGAGCTTCTCATTTTCATTCTTCTTGACTTTGTCATCACTTGGTATAGCTACATCGATCACTATGGCCGTCTGTCTGAGGTCCTTTTCTTATCCCACTGAGCATACTGAGGAGGTGGTTTATAGTGGTTTTGGTGGGTATGACTGTCAAGACAAGAAATTTCACATTTTATACCCAAATATACCCGAATGACTATGACAATAGAAATATAGTTTTATATATTTTATTTCTGTGTAAGACAAAATTAGAGGGGAATTGGGTGTCATGTGGACACCTTGGAATAGAGATACACTCGCAACACCACCAATGAGTTCAGAGTGCCTCTACCCTTATTTAAAAGGATTCTACTTTACAATAAATGTGTGCATTTGATGACGGTTGTCCTCCAGCACACATCCTGTATGTGCGTACAGCGTTTCCTGTTAGTCCAGCGTGCACCAGAACACATCTTGAATCCAAAAGATAAAATGCAGTTTGATGTAATGAATATATCCCAAGGATTCTAATTTTAGGAGCTACTTTTGGAAGGATTTATCACAGCAGTGTAAGAAGCAGTCGTATCGAGCTGAGGATACAGTGTAGGCCCATCATTGACACCAAGCAGACAGGCCACAGCAGATAGACATTGATCATGTTTACTCTTGTCCTCTACATTAACCTGCAGGTAATGACACCTATTCAGATCAATAGTTCTCGTTGCATCGTCTGCAAATGGATTCTGTGGTTAGATGCCACTGAGCATCTACAGCTGATACTTAGTGAGAGAAATGACTCAATTCCTCTGATTCGCCTGCTTTGCTCTCACTTTCAGTCCTGCCAAACTTGCTCATTTGTCCTTGGATTTATTCCTGCATTAGGGGAGCCAGCATGGGTTCTGCCTCAGCTTGTACATGCACACTGGAGCCAAGGCCCCGACTGGCTCGACTGCCTGGCCTTGAATGACTTCCTGTGTGGGCTAGGTTGAATTCTTGGTCAGGAATGGTATCACGAGAAGACGGATCAAATGCCAAAAGTATCTCGGCTCGAGTGAAGTCTGAATATTTGCTTTTGACCTTCCTGGCGTCTCTTGAAAGCAGCGACCGCAGCGCACACGTCACGTCATTTGATGTTCTGCTGCAGCAAAGCAATCTGTAGATTACTTTGCGTGCTGCATGATTCGATGCTTCTATTAATTGCGTGGGCAGTGATACAACTGTCAATTAACATGTGGGAAAAAGCGTCCAGACTCCCAGGGGACGATGCTTGATCATCTCATTACGGCAGCGTTGAGACAAGGTCACCAGTGTGATTCATTTACATCCCTTTACGATGTATTCCCCTTAACAGACGTGTCAATTTCCTCCCTGAAAAGCCTTATCGTCTTTTGTCTTATCATCGTCTAATTTTCCATCTTCACTTTAAATACTGTCAGTGTCTCTTTAAAGAAATGCATCACCAAATGAATTAAATGTAAAATGTCAACATTTGCAAGAGCAATTTATGCGGTGCTTTGATGATACAGGAGAAGAAGGCCTACAACAAAAGAGGGTCAATGTCAGCTCTACATTGATGTCCATGTTGATTAAGCTGCAGCGGAGGTAAAAGGAGCCACTGAAGTGTTTTTCTCTTTTTTTATCACAGCTTATCTAATCATCTTTAATCAAATGCAAATGATGAGAACAGGGAATCTTTAATTCTGAATTATGTGAACAAAGGGAGAAAACATAAGAGCTTGTTAGTTACCACCATCGGTTTGCTCTCCAGGCAGGTCCTAAGGGAGCTTCTTTTAATCTAGCATTGCCTTGGGCATCAGCTACCCAGCCCTAAAGCATCCAAACGGGATGAAATTACACAAAATCAGTGAGCCTAATTCCCTTTGACAAAGTTGACGAGTTTTTTTTTCTCGCCGCTGCCGCCGTGTCTTGTCTGGGGATGAAGTTGTTATAAATTTCTTTATAAGCATATTAAACAATTAGCCAAACAGCGGTGCTTCTAACAGAACCAATTTAAATAATTAATCACGTTCAGCAGTAAAGTTCCTCTCGTGTGATGTTTATAGTCCATCTACTGTACATATGATAACAGATTTCAAAGAGATGACATGACAGATTTCCACGACTGTGTTTTCCAGGCTCCAGCTGCCTCTTCACAGCATGACCTCTGCCTTTGTTGTATTAAAACTCCTGACTGTACTTTATTAATACCGTTTGGGGACAAATGCATCTGTCTCTGGGCAAGGCACCGCTTGCAGCGCTTCTCATAAACTTCCCAAAAGTCGATAGTCTTTCGTGCGTTACATGAATCAAGTCATTTTTTTTATTACTTCATATAAAAAATATCCCAGGGCAACACAAGAAGTGATACTTGTGATTAAAATTCATATATTCACTCTGTTTGTTTAAATGACCTGCATAGGAAGATGACGTTTCTCTCAACTGAGGCAAGGTTGTTGTTCGGCTCTCCATTCAGCACAGTGAGCCTGTTATGTGCGTGGAGTGATGCGCCGTCTGTTATCAGCAGGACGAATGTCCGTGCATTTCTTTTCAGTAATTGTGTCAGGCGTTATCTCCTCTTTATGATAAAGTGCTAAACAGTGATTTATTGACTAAATGCGCATTCTTCACAGGAACATCAGCAGTAACACAATTCTTGTGCAAGTACACAAATTCAACTCTGAGCAGGTTTTGTTCCATGCTTTCACACACACACACACAGATATATATCATATGAGATGTGTGCCATTTAGCAATAAGATTATGATATATATGTAAGATTGCTAAGAAGAAAACAGTTCAGTCAAAACTGTTATCATCAAAAGAATATTTTCACTTACAATCGTTTATATTTGGTGATATGGTTCTGTCTCTTCTATGTACATACAGGAAAAGCCAGGGGAAGGGAGACAACACAAACCCCAGAAACGGCATGTAAATAAAACCTGTGGTGGAGGTGGGTTGTAAAGCAGCTTGCAGATGAGCAGCAGCTGCTGGCAGCTTAAACATTTGCATTTGGCAAAGTGCTCACACATTCTTTGGAGCAAGAGGCCACTTGTATCTGCGATCCTATTCTTTTGGTCACTACCAGGAGTTTTGCCTGAACCTTCCTGTCGTGTTCGGATCAAATCTGCCCAACTCTCTCTTTGCCATAGCAGACTAGCATAAAATCCCCATGACGTGAAAAACGGCACTCCTCCGCACTACCATTACATTTGAACAAGACCCCAAGATACTTGAAATCATCCACTTGGGGAATTCCCAGCTTGAAGTGGTCAATCCATTCTTGTCTGGTCGTGAACTATGACCTCAGACGTGGAGGCGTTAATTCGTCCCAGCTCCTTCGAATGTCGCTTCAAATTGTCCCAGTGTGAGCTGAAGCAATTTGTGGAGCACATTGTTCCCCCCAAAAAAGCCGTGATCCTGAGGTCACTGAAGAGTGAACCTTGGCTGCACTAAAAGTTATGAACAGATTTGGTAACAAAGGGCAGCCTCAGCCAAGTCCAGCATCCACTGGCAGCTTACCAGCAATCCCAGCTAAGCTCTCTATAGGTCATCATCATCATCATTTCAAATAAAATAAAATAAAAAACAACTTGGCCAAATCTGCGTTTCCTGGTTTAGGAGAAGATTTCTTGTTTCAAATGGGAGTGATGAGAAAAGCAGCTGTGTAGATGCAAATACGCTGAATATGTGACGTGAGAAGGTAAGGGTATTGTGGCTTTGCATGAGAAATCATCACTCACACGTTAGCGCAGCATTATTTCGCCTCTTACTTCACAGCAAAATGCGACAGTTTAAAACACTGCAATGCTCATTACCAGCAAGTATCCTGTTAATATCTTTCTGAAGCCTTTCATGTCTTCAAATGCGTTAACAGCTCCACACTTGAAAGATTGGCTACTTAATTGCGATAATTTTCATACACAACATCCATCAGATGTGCTGAAAGAAAATGTGCAAGTTGCAAAGAAGGGTAACAACCAATTAGAGGCTGCAAAAAGCCACGTTTCAGGGAAAACACTAGTGGTTAACCCTGAGACTGCATCATCGTCTTCACAAAAGAAACAACGAAACAAAGCTGACAGGTCTGCGGGGATCAAAGAGGCGACAAATGAAACAGCAGGCTGCAGACTTCCTCAGTATTCCATAAACATCTCTGCAAACATCACAAGCACACACAAAATAATCTGCTCCAATGGAAGTGAAAATAGAAAATGCACGTTTTCTGATACCTTAAAAAAAAAAAAAAAAAAAAGAGGAGGAGGAAATATGAATTTAATGGCGCAACTTTCCTACAGCTTCTAGGTGTCATGGTGGAGAGAAATCAGGTCAAATGAGACCACAGAAGACTGATTATTTACTGATAAGCACCCCCCGATTGGTGAACATTAGCATGCAGTGGTGTGTGTGTATATGCATATATCCTCCCCGGGAACTGCTGCCAGACAGGCCTTGATAAATTCTGATCTTGATGAAGCTGCATTATTTTTAGATTTGTGACAAGTAGCTGAAAACTATGTTTCCCAGGCATGTTTTACTTTTATATTAGCAATAGGCACAAGTGGTGCATTTTCCAAAGGAAGATGTGACAGGCTAATCCACAGAGAGGCGCGTTCCTGACTCAATGATTCCCCATGAGCCTGACAGTTTGAGGCATCTCCAAATGTCGGCAGGTAAAACTTGTTTACATCTTTCCGTGTGTGTATTGCGCTGTTTTTCCTCCCCGAGTCTTCATTGCAGAATTAATTTGTAGATTAAAAGGAAACTTAAATGCGTCTCTGTGGCAACAAACTTTTGTTTGTATGTTTTCTGCTCGAATCTTCTTTTTTCGCAGTAATGAAATGGTGCACAAAGCCCTGTCCCCTGGAGAAATCTGGTCTCACGTGATTACAAAACTGAGATGAGAAAAACAAATAGTTCATAATGCCCTGCAGAACATGAACGCAGCACATTTCCTTCTTTTGGAAGCTTCAGAATATGTGCTAATGCTCTGCATTTCATATTTGTTTATTCTGCCTTCTCACGCCCCAGGAAACGGTAATTGTTGTTTGTATATGCATGTTTGGGAATTCTGATCCATGATGATATTTTCTCTCCTCTATCCAAGGACAATTACCAAACAGTATAGGAGATAACAGTGTTTGCTAGCAGCAAAGGCATACTTTTGATTAAAAAGAAATAATAGGGAGATATTTTAAATACCTAAAGCTTTGCACAGACACAGTTGTTACTGATCCTTACCTCCAGCTACGGCTTCCCTTTGCATGACTAATATTGTTGGACTTTTTCTTTGTACGTCTGAAGGCCTTCTTGAACAACTGTGAGAGACAAACTCGTTTCTTTCTTTGAACTTTGTCCTTCAGTGGAAGCTTGTCGAGTTTATCGCAATTTTGGGACTTGAGCAAAGGATGAATTAAATTTTGATGGTTTGATTGTGGCCAAAGAAACAGCCCTGAGCTGAAGTAAAAGTGTAACCTCTTGGAAACTGCAGTGATGCCGTTTGAAAACGGACACATCTGTTTGCTTAGTCTCATCCCCTTTGTGCTATATGATATCTAATGCTGATGAAACAGAAGAGGAAATATATGCAAACCTACACAGTTTCTACAGTTCTAATGAGAAGTCAGTATTTGGTACGAACACCTTTATTGTTCAACACCAAATTGTTATTGTTATTTCTTTAAAAGTCTTCAGTTTTCCAGGACTCTTGAAGGAGCTTCAGAGCTCTTTGTTTTACAAATAGCTGCAGACACTCTCTGCTGACCTCCTACATACATACTCACAACAATTTTGAAGCTGCATATTTGGATTTTCTTCCCTGTTTCTTAAGGATATGGCTTTCAGATACTGTTCCCTGGGTATAGGTTTATTTTTGGTCCACACAGGACGTACTGCACACTGTACTGAGATGTGCCAGTTTTTAGGCTAATAGCACTCTGGGAATCACCTTCTTGGTGCAAAAACACTATTTTGTGCCTGTCAAACTGTTGCATTTCCTTGGCATAGATTCAACAAAAGAAATGAGAACAAATGAGGTGCTGCAAAATCGGCTCTTTGCTAAGTGGTCTGTTACATGTAGACACAACACTGGTTCATCCCTTGATGAACCAGGTGCTTATTAATGCTTGACAGGTTCATAGGTCAGTGTTAAGTGGCCTAACGAACAAAACACCTCTGCTCAGTCAACAGCAACAAGCTGAGCAGCGTCATGCCCGTGACATTAGCTTAGCTGTTGTTCTTGTTTTAGTTTCAGTGAGCAAAAGTTACAGCTTGCTGCTTTAGCTTTAGCGCCCACCATAACAATGCCGTTTCTGTTTGTCTTGTTATCTCGAGTCGGGCAGGCAGGGACGGCTGGTGATCCTGAAGCCACATTATTGTATATTCTTGACATATGGCAGCAACTGTTTCATCAGTGGACAACATTCCAGTTGTCGTATGGGACACATACTGTACATTTGTGACACCGCCGCCTGTCCAAACGAATATACACCGACATTGTAAGAGATACGATACAGTATTTTGCAAAGGCGTGAGCGTGAGCCTGCATGAAGCTTGTTTTAAAGCTTTTTCCTAATCATTGATTCCTGCTGTAACACCAGCTATGTCCCATCTCCTTCTGATGCCTTCATGCTCTTCTGCACTTCTCCAAACTGTCAGAAGTTAGTGCGTGTCTGTGCAGAGGTGGTTTCTTCTGGCCTTGATGGAGAAGAGACTTGCCTCATCGTAGTATTTACAGTAGGAGAAGCCCACAGGCCTAATTGGCACAGGCAGTGATGGAGCATATGCACTTTCCAGTGGGAGCCCATCTGACAGGGCCGCTCGCTGATGGCAGCCCACACAGTCTCCATATGTGGCAGACAGAAGGGCCTGTACGCACGCTGCCCTTCAACTAATGCAGCCAAGTCATCGGGCTACTACTCCATCCAGAGTTCAGAGCTCTACCTTTCACAGCATGTACACACACAAATATGCATGCGCAAACATGTACACAAGTCACAAGGGACAACTTAGGGATGTAAAAGCTTAACTGCTTCACCTCCCCCAGAAACCAGGCGCGTACACAAGCATGCAGCAAAGTGGCTCAGAGATGTTAAAAACATAATTGCATCATTACCCTCACCTTCACCTCCCCCCTTCTCTCCCTCTCCTACACAGAAACAGTGTTGGGAAGTGAAGACGAAAGGAAATAAAGAGAGCGAGTAGAGAGAAAGAACGAAACTGTGTGGCGCGGCTGTGAATTCAGCCTCCAGCTGGGCAGCTAAATGGACTTGGTCAGTCATTAGCATGCAAAGGTCTAGTCCGGACATTTAAGGTTATTCATTCCCCGGGCCAATTCTCCCCACACTGAAAACAGCCAGCCACTTCCTGAACCGCTCTTAATCAATGCCTTTTTACTAGTTGTTGTCCTGACGGTTATTTTCCACAACACATCCTCGACTCCGAAACCCCGCCAGCTGCGGGTCGGCCAAGTGCACCGCACGTTTCGAGTGTTTCAGGGGCTGCAGATGTTAGCGCATACTTAATAAGCCTGATCACAGGAGCCCCAACCTCGCAATGTAATTCTGCTACCCAAGGTGCATCTGTTCTGCTTGTACTCACAGGAACCCCATGCTGGTGGAGCTGTTTCACAAAGTCACACAAGTCATTCGGCGGTTCAGCTGCTGCCTCCGTAACAGGCAGTGCGGAGGTATCAAAGGCAGTCAGGCCGAGGGGAATCAGCTGGATGTTGGTCTAGCACAGTGTGGTACGTCTTAAAGGCAACAAGTATAAACTACACAGATTTAAGTTCTTTATGTTAGCGTGTGCAGTGGGAAGCAACACATATCCCTGACAGCAAAGTCAGAGATAAGGATGAACCAGGCCGTCGCAAACAATGCACTACGTGAATAGATATTTAGATATACACAACCGGTAGAGTCGCCCACCTCATATAACTAGACTGCTGCGCCCTGAGTTACCCACAATGCATAGGGGTTATCTGATAATGGAAAGGTCACGGCAAAATACACAGCTTTATCAAAAGGAAACGGCATGGAAAAGGAAGGACTCAGCATAACTGTTAGAAAACAGAGTATATTAAAGTGAAACTGCAGCGCTCCCTGAGAACATTTTCCTGCCTCTTCTGAGCTTTATCCATTTCAAATATACCTCCAGTCACAAAGTAAACAGAGGCAGAAACATCACATTTTGCTCAAAGGGTAAAAGAAGTAAAGCAGCACGGAAACTCACAATCTGTTTTTCCCCCCAGACTTTAGCTGACCCACTTTTCTTCATTGCTGGCACCTTCGGGGTCTGAGCGGAATAAGGAATATTTATGGCATTTAGAATCAGCCTTATGCGATTAAGTAATGACTTTGAAACAATTAGATACGATCATGCTAAGCAACTGCAGCGTGTACAGAAGAAGCTGCTCACACATATGGGTGGTGTTGAAATTAAATTACATTTAAATGTACGCTTCCAACGCCCCGTGTTTCACAAAGAATCTCATGAAAACAAAACTCCGAGTTTCGGTTATTGTTTCAAGGCTACAGTGAAAAAGAATCTTCATCGTCCATGATGGGACAAATAACGTGCTGGAGTTTGTTGTATGCACTTGGAGGCCACGTCTCTTGGGGTGTGCTGTGCTCTGAGGGCTGCTCAGGGAGTCAGACTCTTGCGCACACTTGCCGTTGGATTTCACCAGGGCTGCCCTTTGTTCCCAGTTCTGTTCATAAGGAAATACAGGAAACACGAGACGTCTGCAGAGCTCATGAAGCAGACTGAGGACACGCTAGAGAAATATAATTTAGTTATGGTTGGCTTCACTGTTTGTGATGGCTAGGATGAGGTTTGCAGACAAGTCACAACTTTGGCTTGGTGATGAGTGACTGCGTCAGGTGAAGGAGATCAGGTGTCTTGTGGTTATTCCACAAAGAGAATGAACAGTGATGCTGATATTTTAGCTGCCTGCTGTGGGAAAAACAAAGCTATGCATGAACACAGAGCTCTTAATTTACTTATGATTCAACCTTTACCAGCTGCTAGTGACTGAACAAAGACGATCAGGGTCATAAGTGACAGAAATTGTAAAGCGCTTTGAGGGTCTCGAAAAGCGCTATATAAATGCAATCCATTATTATTATAAATTAGTGTCCTCTTAAGGGGGTCGGGGCTCAGGCTGGCTTGCAAGGGGCCAGTTAGGTAGTCAGGGCAAAAAAAGGCGGTGAGGTGTTTCGGAAAAGTTCTGCTAAAAGCAGACCTCATGAGGCAGGCTGAGGACACACTGGAGAGATTATGTCTCTCTGCTGACTTGAGAATGCGTCAGTATCTCACGAGAGCTGGAGGAGGTGGTGGAGATTAGACTGCTGCTCCTCTGACCCAAACCTGGATAAATGGCAGAAAATGGATGGATGGATTTAATTTTGGAAATGCTCTGATAAAGTGATTTAGTGATAGCAGTTAATCATACTATTGGCTGGAGTAGTTTAGATAGCATGGGCTCTGTGGAGAAACTCCCTGCTTTCCTCTTCTAATTTAAACCGATTTCAAGCCACATCTGCGGGAGACAAATGGCACAACAGGAAGTGAGTGAGAAAAGATCGCAATCACAATCTCCTGAGCACACCGTCCAACCTATAAAGTCAAACTGCTAACCAACACAACATGCAAAAGCTGTGTTTGGCTGTACATGTGTTGCTGGTAGTCCCAAAATCCCATTTGAATAAATGTAGAAGCAGGTATGGAAATCAGTAGCGCTGTTTGCAAAACATCCTGGTCAGATTGAGTATTTGCTTTTAGCCACTATGTGAAAAGAAACAGATTCATGTGTATTTTCTGAAAAGCTGCAGAGAGCTTGCGTTCACTGCTGTTTTTTTCACTGCTCGCTCTCCTGAACCTCTTGAGCAGAAGTGGAGACTCCCAACTTTTCCTGCTCTTTAGGAAAGTAAACACCAGAAGAGTGAGCTGTCCTCAAATGATGCCACTGTAGTCTGAACTGAGCTAACTAACGCTCATCAGCATGAGTCTACATTAGCATCTGCTAGCATAACGCACCCAAAACTCAAGGCAGGCTGCACAGCAGGTAAACTTGGTTTTGAAGGCATAGAAAGAACACACCAGGACTTTTTCTGTGTCAGGTCTATGTTATACAGTCACAACAAAAACCTGTGTTTCAGTATACATAAAAATTAGTGTCTGAGGCTCACTTGGTGGAGGGGGTATGACTTATGGCTTCTGCCAAACTGTATTCTTCCTCAAAGCGTTGGTGTCACGCTGCTGCCGTTTGACACGCCACCACTCACTGGATTAATAAGTCTGCATAGGCCACTAATTGCAACGCTCTTTTTTGTTTTGCAGGTGATTCTGATGCTGACCAAACTATTTGACTTCAACCTCAACAGCGTGACCGAGAGTTCATTATGGAGGTAAGCTTATCACACTACATGAGCTCATGACATTTTCAGAAAAGCCTCAAGCAGAGCAGAGCCTGACACAACAAATTGGTCAAAGGGGACCGAACGCGGTTCTATATACTTCTGATGTTTTTAATACCGGGGTTTGAGCTGCTCCCAGCTCTGTTTGCAGGAATAAGTGAAACCAATTTTCACAAAGTTCTCATAATGTGAATTAATGAAACATTCACAGCCTGAAAAAAAAAGGAAAGGGAAAGAAAGATCTGTTAATTGGCGAGCCTTAACAGCAATGTCCTCGGTTGGTTTTAATGTCTGTGGGCATCAGAAATCCCTCACATGAAAGTCACTAATCACTGCCAGTGGAGCTGGTGGTCTTATCCGGCAAATTACCTCGACCAGCCTTGTTACAAGTGTAGCCTAACTTAAATCACTAGCCTCATTTCAGACTCTAGTCTGATGTAATATTTGCAGATGCCTTTTAGGAAATGGGGTGTATGTAATGTCGGAAAAAGAGTCTCAACAGTCAACTTAAAAATTCAGAAGCTGGGACAGAAGCACATTTTTGTTTGGAGAGAATTTTGACGGTTAATAGCATGAAAACAAAAATGAAGAATCTCTTAATTTTCTGTAATTGAGCCAAGTCTCAGACTAGATGGAAACCAATTTTCTGAAGTTTGCCGAAAACTGAATGTAATTGCTCACCATAACTCGTGCTGCACAAACAAGAATAATCATCAGAGGTTTTCAGTGCATGGCATCTCTTCTTTTGATTTTTTTCTTTATTTAAAAGGAAAAAGATTGTAAAGCTTCTGTGTGAATAATTGTGTAAGATCCCTGAAACTGAACTGCAAAAATTAAATGGCGACAAAGCTTCAAAGTGAAATGGTAACAAAAGCTTCAATTTAAATCACACACAGAAAAAAGCCTCATTTTACAGTTTCACCTGTGTGCAAAGATCCAACAATAGCTTGACGGTTACTGTGCTGGATTCCCAGCTCTGCTGTTGAGTTTTATTCCAAACCACAGAACTGATTTGAAATTCCAGTGGCGATAAGAGAGACTGCGTGTCAGACAGAATTACGAGGGAGACGTGCACAAAACATCCAGAGTATTTCCATTTGATGTACTGTTGCAGCCATAAAAATATAGCAGCGTGAGTTTGAATGTTTAACTTCATGT
This sequence comes from Pundamilia nyererei, assembly GCF_000239375.1. Lineage (NCBI taxonomy): Eukaryota > Metazoa > Chordata > Actinopteri > Cichliformes > Cichlidae > Pundamilia > Pundamilia nyererei. The sequence goes on along the minus strand of NW_005187572.1, from coordinate 216,064 downwards.
AGCTTCAGCAAAGTGTTCAAACAAGCTGATCCTTGTGTTGCGATGATACCGAGTGTCAGCAAGTGTCAGACACAGATTCTTTCTCTGTGATATGTTAAAGAAACAATCAAGTATTTTGTATGTTAGTTCCACTAAATACTGTGAATTTATACTATATTCACTGTAACAATGTAAAGCATCGAGAGCTTGTTCACTGCGTGTGATGACAGGAAACGCCACCCTGCACCTTTCACTTTCCTGATGGACTCAGTTCTTTAAAGAATATCAAACTTTAAAACTCTCAGAGAAGTGCGCCTGTATACCGAGTCATGAAGGTTGGGCTGATTCGAGATGGTACATCTAAATTTGATTTTGTGGGTCTGTTCATTAAATTTCACACGTCCAAGGTTATTTAAAAATCAAACAAACAAAAACCCTGAACAGACTTTGGTATATTGGTACATTTTTTACCTTCTGTGCTTTCAAAACCTCACTTTGAGTCATCTACATAAAGTCAGGTAAACACAAGAACTGACTAATACTCATTTTTCCTGATACACCACAGACCACCTTGCGCAGTAAATTAAAGCAATTGGATTACTATAGTTTGTCTAGAGTATATAAATCAGCAGCACGCACTTTAAAAATACCCACCTGGTTAAACTGTAGTGATTTCCAAATTTGTCATGCAGATTTCGATCTACAGAGCAATACCAGCTGGAAAGCATCTGATATGCTTTCAAGTTTTCAGCATGGCAGTGATCCCAAACACACACAATGTGCCTTGGTGGTATGTTTTGGGTCATTGTCATGCTGGAAGACCCATCCATGACCCATTTTCAGGGTTCTGACTGAGGGAAGCAAGTTTTCATCCAAGAGTTTAAGGTAAATGGTCAAATCCATTGGCCTTCCTGTGTGGTGAAGCCATTATGCGCCCTTAACAGAAAAACAGCCTCGCAGCATAAAGTTTGCACCTTGACTGTTGCGATGGTGTTCTTTGGGTCATACTACAAACCTTGTCCCAGATGTCCTTGGACAGCTCTCTGGTCTTCCCAGAGTTGGTGGACAGGTTGCAATGGAAGAAACTGATAATTGATTCTGTGGACGGGTGTGTTTTATAAACGTAATGAGTTGAGTGATTGACTGTATGTGTGAGTCACATGGAATTCTGTGATTTCGCTGTATTTCCATGGTTATAATTATCAAATGATGACATTCCAGTGAATAAACAGAACATTTTGGCATTTGGTTAGAATAAACAATAGTCCTAAAGTAAGACTTGATCGTATTTTGCTCTCCACTTTAGCTTCCACAGTGGCAGAGGCATGGTCATAACCTGAACCATCAAGACACTTCAGGATTCCAGTGGGCCAACGATCCACTTGTACCTCAGTTTCTATAATTCGGTTACATCAGAGTAGAGTTGTTCTTCTACATGTGAGTGCAAGGCCAACATTACTGTGCACCAGTCTGCCACAGTTAGTATGCACCTGCTGATCTGCTGTAAGTCAAAATTAAGGAAATCTAGCTTCAGGATTCAAGCCTGTCTGTGTCTTCAGCATCTGCACTGTCATTATCGTCAATTTCACCAAAGTTTGTGGGTTATTTGCTCTGCTCTCCTGCCTCTATGTTGAAGTTATGAACTTTCAAACAGGTAATAGAATATTTCAAGCCTTTTTGAAGTTGAGTGTTGGAGAGTACCAGTTAGCCTGAAAACAGAGGTGAGATTAGTTTTGTTTTCAGCAAATATGTGCGACCAATCATTTGTGTTTGTGTTTCTGTGTGAAAACTTTACAAGTGGACCCCAGAGTGTCGCTTTTGCTGTTTTTTTTACCAATGGAAATGTGAAGGATGGAAATTAACTCTGATTCTAAAATGCTTAAATGATTTTTTCGACTGTCTGTCTTTACTCGCGCCGTTTGTGGAGTAAAAAGCCATCTGGTTTGCAGAATAACAACACAGTTTTCCACAGAGACAGCCTCGAGGCTTAAGCTCTTATGCACGGCTATAGCAAATGTACCATTATATGACTGCACGTACCTCATAGAGGATCAAGTGAGGCTGTAGCTTTGTGTCTCAGATCCCGCTACCGCATTACCCTGGTAATGGTGCATCTGCTACTGACGCTTCACTGACATCGTTATAAATCTGATACGTTGCGAAAACAGAGCCTCTTGTAATGGACACATGATTAAAGGTGCATGTGGATAAGCCAGACAGATTGACAGAAAGACAAATGAGTGAACAGATGATGCACATTTTGAGCTAGTGAAGAGGATAATGAGAGTGTAGAACATTAGTGGACAATTTACAGTCAGTGAGATAGAGCGTGGAGCAAAGCCACATATACTACATTTAAGATAGCCCGCTGCTCTGCCGGCAATCCAGAAGCTCTTACAGAGTCTGAAGCGTCTCTGCCTGCTGCGGCCCCAAATAGCAGCATGAGGTAACAGCTTGAAACTTCATCATGCCGTATATCTGTCATGTGATGTGATGGGTGCTTGTCAACCTGTTATAGCAATAACAGACAAATAAAGTAAAAGCCTCACACTGATGTGCCTTGATATAACTAGATGTTTTTCTATGTTTGTTTTCACTTCATTTATTGATGCAGAAGGCTTGAAGGGAGTCTTAAAGACCCAAATGCCTGGTCCCAAATAAGGACTTGGAATTTTTTTCTTCCTTTTGTCCAATACTGTCTGTTATGGTCAGTGATAAGAATAACGGCGTTACAAGTAACGGCGTTACTTTTTTCAGTAACAAGTAATCTAACTAATTACTATTTCTATTGTTACAATGCCATTACAGTTACTAACAAGAAAATGCGGTGCGGTCGCGTTACTATTTTTCAACAAACATCAACAAACAGACTTCAGTTTACAGCATTTTATATCAGTTGCACAGAAGTAGCTGTCTATGTAAGTAATCTGGGCGCTACAGCTTTAAGCAGCTGCGCACGCTCCCGCGGGCGGCGATCACTTTTTGGCACAACACCTGGAGCAAAGGGGGTAAAACAATCGCATGAGTGCTGCTGTTTGACTGAGGAAGAACAAAGTAGTCGTGGTAAGCCAATCACATGACCACTTTAAGATGACAAAGCAACAAGGTGATATATACCAGTTTTTAAATTGTGTTGATAGGCCACTAAAACCAGAGTCATGATAAACAATATATACGCGGTGTTTTTTCCTCAATAGTTTTGCCACGTTTAACGTCTAAGGACAGCGCTAGCAAGCACTCTCTGCACCATGTCGACCAATCAAAAATGATATGGCAACATGACATTTGGTTGTTTAGGAAGAGGGGGAAGTTTTAAGAGAGAGAGAGAGAGAGAGAGAGAGAGAGAGAGAGAGAGACCTGTCAGAGCTGCAGGTATCAGGCTGTGATGTTCTCCTTTATTGGAGTGGCACAAATAATTTGTGTGGCATCTTATTGAATGTGGAACAGCTGATTGTTATGTAAATAGTTTGAAATGGTTATTTAAAAAAAAAAAAGGGTAAAAGGTAAATGGCTGCAAATAACTTTGTTTGCAAAACTTGTGCGTATGATTTTAAAATTGACAATTTATAAACATGTTTGTGGTTGTTACAGTAAAATATAACTTTTTTTTAACTATGATTTTATGTTTTTTGTCTGATTTTCGATCAATTGTGTTAATACAGTTGTTATGGCAAATGCAAATGGACCCAGGGAGCAGAACGCACAGAGGCAGAGTTGCGGTGAAGACAGTTTATTTACAGTGAGGGGGGGTATTTACAAGGACAAAGTATATACAAAGGTGTATGAATGGGGACGCGGAGCCAGGACGTGCAGGTGATGGAAACACACACAGGTAGTGCACTCGATCTAAAAAAGGAGAGGGACGAGAATTAGGAGGGTTTTGCCCGATAACCGAGAAAAGCTTAAAGTAAATTTTACAGAGAGTTGGAGCGCTTACTTGGTACTGTTTAATGCCAAAACCTCCAGACGGAAAACAAACCAGTTGAGGCAAAAATCCCAGGGAGGAAACAAAAGTCCTTACAGTCACCAGAAATAATCCAACGGCTCCAGCAGGCAGGGGCAGAATTTCAGACTCTCCAAAAACGCCAATACTCCGACACTAGTCTTCTGTCAGGTAGCTCCTAAAGAACGCTTCTGAAGAATGCAGCTGATGAGTAACAGGTGTGCCACGTTCAGTGACTCACTGCCCCGCCTACAAAAAGGGAGGCACCAAAAAAGACATACAGACAAAAACACCACATAACCAGAACCCAACTCCTAACACCAGTATGTCAAAATGAAAACATAACTGTAAATTCAGACACGTGAGGTTGTGCTGAAAAGGATGATACCAAACAAGGCAAAGGAAATAGTTTTTAAGGGTGAAATATAGAGGTGCAATTCAAAAGTAGTTAAAAATGGCCAATTATACCCTGGACTCCAGAGGGTTAAACATTTTTTTAAAGTAATGAAATAGTTACTTTTCAAGTAATTAATTACTTTTAGAATCTTGTAACTCAGTTACTAACTCAGCTACTTTTTTGAAGTAACTAGTAACTATAATTAATTACTTTTTCAAAGTAACAACACCCAACACTGGTGATGGTCATTAACAAGTGGTGATTATTCAGCTGAGGGGGGCAACATGCACCACTTCTGTTTACATACTAACACTGTTGCTACAAATGTTTAACATCTATGAGCTTTGGTACAAAATACTGGAAATCAGCAGACACAATCAGCTGGTCTTGAGTTTCCATAGCTGTGGGCGTCATCTACAAGAAACAAACAAAAAATCTGGATGGAAATTGTAATGTAATTTTCTTTTTGAACAACCAGTGTATTGTTGTGTTTACAGATCTATGGTTTTATTATTATTCTTCAGTCACCCTTCCCACTCACTATGTGTTAATAGACCTCTCTGCACTGAATCATACTTGTTAATATTCCACAGCATGTCTTTATCCTGTCTTCCTTCTCTCACCTCAACCGGTCGCAGCAGATGGCCCCGCCCCTCCCTGAGCCTGGTTCTGCTGGAGGTTTCTTCCTGTTAAAAGGGAGTTTTTCCTTCCCAATGTCGCCAAAGTGCTCATAGGAGGTCATATGATTGTTGGATTTTTCTTTGTATGTATTATTGTAGGATCTACTGTACAATATAAAGAACCTTGAGGTTACTGTTGTTGTGATTTGGCGCTTTATAAATAAAATTGAATTCAACTGAAAAAACTTAATTGCTGAACACTGATCTGGACCTTTGAATTTTGTTCGCACAAAGACAAGTAGCAGTGGCCTTCATAGTTTTAGAGCCTCTGTTGCAAAGTAGATCTAAAATGATTTTTTTACCACAAAAAAAATCTTAAAAGTGTTATTTTTTTCAGGTCTATCATTTCATAAAATACAGCAAAAACATGTTAAATTATCAAATATAAAACAAAGTATCAAATTTTCATGGCACACAACAGAGTTTCATTATTTTCATCTATTAATAATGTTGATAATAGACTGTCTCAGCTTTATTATGATTTTCAAATATGGTTTGCAGTTCTATTTATCTTGGTTAATGATTACCCAAAAATGTCTGTTTTGATAATTAAGGTTTCTGACCCCCGACCAAGCAGACAATCCTCTAAAGCGAAGGCTGGACTGCCAACAAAGCTGAACTCAAACTTAAACACATTAAGTCTGTGACAATTTCACAATTACAAGTCCTCAATTAATGAGGTCGGAGTCTATCCAAAGAGATGCTTGTGAGAATTATTAATAGCGAATGTTCCACATCATCACACCAGAGAGGAATTAGAAACTAATCAGCAACATTACAACAAACAGCCAATAAACACTGATAATAATCCTTCAGAAATCCTCAACTTATCCAATTAAAGATTGAGCATAAGGCCCAAACACCATATAGTAACTTTAGCTTGTATTTAAAATGTAGACACACTCAAGACGGCTTCAAGTGGCCACTACAGGAACTGCACTTTCTGGGACTTTCAGTTTGGTGTTTCAGCCCTGATGCTGCCGCTTGGTAAAAACAGTTTTTTGTTTTTAGTTACAATTCCAGGTTCATTGACCTTCTCCGATGGTGAGTGTCGGTGTTCCAGGAATTATGTACTCCCCTGTGTTGTTTCCAGTGTCTAGTCATCTGAGCCTTGAAATGTGGCCTCACACCATTGTGTCATCTTTCAAAGGATCATAAAGTCGGCACATTTACACACTCAGAATTCAGAAGCCCAAATAAAAGAGCAGAGATTTAATATAATGCTCTCTAAAGTAATAATTTCTTGCCACTGTAACTCAGCTGGATTACTATTCTGACGATATGCAGTGGTAACATTTTGCCTGTGAATTTCAAACAGATTTATGGATGTTTTCCTCTGCAGAGCTTAAGTTTCTGGCATAACTTTACCTACTTCAGACGTCTGCCAACATACAGAGTATGTGGAGTTCAAAGCTTCAGTGACACTTGTAGTATATAGAACAGCTTTATTGTTTAGCTAATACATTTCTGCTTGTGGATTTCACCAGGGTCATCAAACGCACCAGGGTGCTTTTTGTACAGTCCATATCACGCAGAAAGCCACATTATTTCTCAGATAATTCCATTAAAATGCTCCAAAAGGCATTGACATCACAAACATGGTTGAGATGTCCAGTCCAGGGACCCAAGTTAGCAGAGGTGAAGTCTAGCTAGCAGCTGCAGCTGGCTGTCAGGACACCTGTCAGTCCCAGAGCTTAAAGATGAGGGCAGAAGCCATCCAGGGAGTCCAACGTGTTTTGTTTGTGTGCTATAAAACTGCAAAGTTGGACATTTGAAGATGAGAAGTAGGGATGACTCACTTTTGCAGCCAGTCTCAGGTGGGCAGATAAATGAGCGTCCTTAGTTCAGGCTCAGAAAACATCTTTAGGTTTCAAAAACGAGCATCAGCAACTCAGCGAATCACTCTCTGTCATTGCTATTTACTGTGTTTAAATCACACCAAGGGTCCGTTGCAAGTTTTGAGTGAAAACTACATTCTGTGTAAATTAAAGAAAATAAAGCCCTGCTTTTGTTCATCTGTACAACTGAAATTAGAAACATCCTTTTCAGAGTGATTCTGGAAAAAGTGCAGTTATTATTTCTGGGCTGGACTACTGAAGTTCATTATTTGCAGGTTTCTCTAAAAACTCCCCAAAAAGCCTTCAGTTAATTTAAAAAGCTGCTGCTACAGTTCTCACAGAGACTAGAAATTACATTTCTCCCATATTGGCTTCTCCTCCTTGTTAAATCCAGAATTTAATTTAAAATCTTTCTCCCCACAAACAGTGTCTCAAATAATCAGGCTCATCATATCTTAAATGATCTCACAGATCATATTCTCCCAACAGAGCTCTTCACTCTCAGACTGTTGGCTTACTGGTGGTTCAGAGGATCTCTAAACATAAAGTGGGAGGCAGAGCCTCCAGCTATCAGATCCAGATTCCAGTCTGGATTTGGGAGACAGACCTTCTCTCTCTTTTTAAGATTGCATTCACAACTTTCCTTTTTAATAAAGCATATAGTCAGGGCTGGATTGGGTGACCCCAGATCATCGGATAGTTATTCTGCTATTGGCTTAAGCTGCTGGAGGCTTCCCATGATGCACTGAGCTCTTCTTCTCCACTCCCCTTTTTCACTCTCCACGTGTTGACTGCTGCAAACCATCATTAGTAATGACTGAACTGGCTAACTCCCCCTCGCCTCACCCCCAACCAGTCACAGCAGATGGCTCTCCCTCACTAAGGTTTCTTCCTGTTAAACGGGAGTTTTGTCCTCAGACTGTTCTTGCTCATAGGGGATGATCTGATTATTGGATTTTCACTCTAATATTGTAAAGCCTTTACCTTGTAACATAAATAGCCTTAAGATGGCTTTAGATGAACCGGCGCTATATAAATAAAACCTTGTGATTGTGACATGCCAGCAGCTTTGAAGAACAGGAGATGTGGACACCCTGGGAACGAGAACAGGCTGCTCTGTCCTTATACATTGGGTTCCAGCAGCATGAATATATTCTCAAGGTGGAATCAGTTTAATGTGGTCCTTTCTTAAGGGGGTGTGCATGTTGGTATAAACAAAAGGTTTAACTGAAAAGTAACTTTTTCTGTCCAGAGCGTCAGACTGTTCTTTTCTTACCCTAAAAAACACAATCCTGCCCGGTGCAGCTTTAAGTGTGGAAGCTTGCCACCAGCCCTGATGGGCAGTAACATGATGGAAAGGGACTGCAGATATAGAGTGAGGGAGGAAAGGCTATGATTCAGTCTGCTACTCAAAAGATATACTGTGCGAGCGCGCTGAAGGTTTCATAAATTCATCTTGGATCGTTCAGCTCAGCTGCCATTTGTCCAGTGTTTCAAAGAGTGCCGCAGAGTTTAAGCGCGCTAATGCAGCGAGTGACCTCACGTTAACTATCCCGGGACGCGTGCAGTTCTCCATCCTCTGAACCGCTATTAATCAAAATCCCCACGGAGGATGTAAATGTCTAGTGGCTGCGTATCAACTTATACTATACTCTGAAAATTGTAATTGAAACTCCATCTAATAAGTCTGTTAATATGCAGCTGTAGACATAATTTTAATCTGTTTTAGAGAGAAAGTTAAAAAAAGAACCGTTGACTAAAGGAGGTTTGAGGCTTTTAATCGAGCGTCTATGTGTAAGAGTGTGTTTCAAGATTTAATGGGGAGGAGTTCAGTCATCCTCCCAGCATATCCCGAATCCATTTTCCTCACTGAGCCATATCGCCGTATTAGGACTGATATCATTCTGGTGTCCTCGCACGGCGTTTCATTAATTCCCCCTTTGTTTAACCCAGCGTGTGGACGGTGTGGAGCTGCTCACCTGCAGCCCCTGAGGAGCTAACGTCCTCACAGCACAGAGTGGTCAGAGCTGCTCTTTACATACACGCAAAACCAGCCAACAGCATCTGAGAAGTCGCCACCGAGACAGTTTCGCTCAGAATTATCGTCCTTCAGAAACTATCATTTTTCATTTAACGCAGCTTCCATCTTCCTGGGATCTGCTGGGGCTGCGCCATTTTATTGCTTCATGTTCAGATTCACCGGGCCCTAAATCAAGTGATTCTGTGACAGGAGCCGATCAATAGACCGATGATGTCATTGTCCAGCGGTCTTAGGTGTTGATGGTTTCTGATAAATGACGGAAATGACTCCCTCCAGAAGAGCTCATCGAATGGGAAAGCATTTGCTCACCATGGAAACTAGCCCCAAGAAAATCTCAAAGGGTTACCGAGTGAGACAAAATTGCTAATTTCCCATGAATATTTCTATATTTTCACAGCTGGTTGTAAACTTCAAGTGTCGCTCTCTCAGAAATCGCAAAACCCTTTAAACAAGGACTTCAGTGTGGATTTAACGGCGCCACAGAAAACACGCCGGTCAGAAAAACTCCCACATCAGTCGATGTAAGTGATTGCTTTATTTGAAGTCACTCAAGACATTCTCCGGTGTCTTTGCTGCCTTTGAAAGATTTGTATGCTTTTGGGCTTTTTCTCTATCTTCATGTGGAATTAGAATAGCTCCTTGATTGAGCCCCAGGCCTCTCAAAATAAATTAGAGCTGACAGCTCAGATAAGTCGCTCAAACTTTCAGAGATAGTCTGAAATGCAAAAATACGACAGAAGACAAATTTCGCATTAGCACTTTGACCAACATTTGAATATTTTAGCCGTCATTTGAAGATTTAACGGGTTTATAACTCTCTTCTATGTAAATGAGGTATAAGAAATGATGAAGTGTCTCTGCTTGCCAGTCATGTCAGACAAGATATCTGTTTTTTACTGAATGCAGTTCAGAGGGTGGCGTGAAATACGCTGGAATAAAGGGAACTGAAGTCAGGATAGGCTGGCTCTTACTAGCTTCTTTGAGTGAACGCATCGATCGCTCAGCGAGAAAATAAATCAGCAAGTTCCTCAGTTTTCCTTTCATATTTGAGGACAATCTGGCTTCAGTTGACTTGAGAATTTAAACATGTATAATTGACCTGGGGAAAGTAGAGCTCCATTTTATTTTATTCATAATTTCTGCAGAACTCAGATTTCTGTGTTTGGCTCAGCCATGCCACACAGACACGTGTGAGCCACTTCTGACCCTTCAGTTCACTCGTGGGCCTGAATCCTCTGTCAAACTGTGACATTTAGCCCACAGTCATGTGAGAAAATGTAAAGTGGAAGTTTTGAGTCTTTCATCTTTGTCATTATGGCTTCAAAATGATAAAAAAGATGAACTGATGGTTGTAGCATCCAGAGCATGCACAGGTAAGTGAAATTCAGACAGACATTTGAAATAATGATTTAGTGGATGGCTGATGGTGCTGACATGATTTTGTGTTTTTTATTTATTTTCTGTGTTTGTTTATAGCGTTTAGTTCTTTGACAAATTTGCAAATTTGATGCTGCTGTTCACAGTAAATAGCATCCTTTTTGCTGATATGTTGGCATCGACCAGTCTGATCTTTGTCCAAGATCATTTTAGAAATTGTTTTCTGGAGGCTGAATCCTGTTTTAGCTATTAATGGCTCCTTTTTCTGAACCAACAGCCTTAAAAATCGAATTATTAACCTAAAGGTTTTGAAGCATTTCAATCTGTTCCCAGCGCATACACACAGCTGTAAGCAGCAGTGTAAGCTTTGAGCTTAGCATATTTTATGAGCCACAGATTAACAATATTCCTTTGATATACTGATAAGCATACCTGCATTACTTTGTAACTGATAAAATCTTATAACCTGATGATTCTCAATCAAGTTTGGGAGCCTTCCTGTTCCTGTTCTTGCCCCATTAGCCTGCACGTAGTGAAACAGTGTGAGAGTTCTCAGCATTATCTCATCCTCATTTCTGCTACTTTCAGATCTTATAATAAGAAAACTTTGGCTTCTAAATTATGCCTAATAAGTCACACAGTATTTATACATAAGGTTGTGCAGCAGGTTTGCGTTTGCTTCATACCACTGAATTCTGTTCCAAGACTGTATTTTTAGTTCTTACCATAGTTACAAGTATTAGTGGGAATTTGAACATCTTGATATTTTTTTATAAGCTGGAAGTTGCAGTTTCTCGTCATCTCTCGAGAGAGAATTCTGAGCAATAGTCATGTGAACATCAGTGAGATGTTTTCTGACTTTTCTGTGCTGGCATAGTAAAGGCATGAGGCAAAACGTGACGTGGTAGTGGCAATGTAATAATGATGTGTAATCCTCACACCGCTGCGTGTTTGTGTGTTTACAGCTTAATTAGATGTTACTGCTTCCGTGGTAACTGAAGTGCAAATGAGGTTGAAAACATAGTTTGTCAGCCGTTGTGCTACCCAGTTACTATATGCAGAATAAGGAGTGACTGTTTCCAGTGTCTGTCACTCACAGCTGCTGTTAATCTTTAAGATAACTTCACCTTTAGCCGATTAAATATGGAGAGAAATTTGCTCAAAGGTGTTATGAATGCATATAATATGATCCACAAGCATATAAACAAATATGTGCAGTGATTTGTGTGTAACTCACAGAGTCTATACAAAAATACAAAGCAATTTGATCAAATGAGTTCATAAATAGTGATTATTTACACGTAATTATTTAAGTCCAGCTTCACGAATCAGATATTTTCTCCTTCAAAAACTCTTCTGTGCATAAAAATGTCTAAAACTACACGTAACATCCCTCTCTGGAGTGTTTCAGGATCAGCTAACGTCAATGTTAGCCTGCTCTTAACAGGGACCAGTAAGATTAACATCACAGTGTTGTTATCTACAGTGTAGCTTATTTCTATATTCAGAATATACAGAGGTTGGTTAGCGTATACTCCCTCCAGAAGGACTCACAAGTAGAGCAGGGCGCCAAAAATATTTATCATGATGTACATTTGAAAATTTGCGATAACGATATAACTGACGATATAATTGACACTAGACAAAATACTTCACAACTCCACAACTTTATTAGTGCAAAAAACCCATCAGTGTATTTTCACTTAAACAAGCAGCTGTTTTATGTGCATTAAAGTTATATAAAAATGTAACAGTGCAAATGCAAATTTCTTGCTGACAGTTTAACCAAAAGGCATTTCCAGTGGAAACTGGCCGACATATCCTCAGCATAACCATGTATAATATCCACAAAACTTAAAAAGAGGTTATACACGCACAATACGGTAATATTATGTTGAAGCACAGTATGTATCACTCCGCGAGGCTCCGCCTACGACAGCCGTAATGCTCCAACAATCCATCAAGCGGTGCGGCTTCGTAGCTCAGCAAAGTCGTACTGAAACATTTGACAGATTTTCGAGCGCCGTGCACATAAAGTCGTTTCGAGGTCAGTAACACAACCAGAGTTCATACATAAGGCACACGGGATTATAAGGGGCTCTGTCGACTTTCAGAAAAATCAAAGGATTGATTTTAAGTGTGCCGTATTTTCCAAACAACACGGTAACAACGACGGCCCGCTAGCATGCGCTACCAAAAATAGTGCTTTGTTGTGTATCTGACGGACGAAAGCTAAACCAGTTCCACACCAGTGAAGCTGCAGCATTTTTACAAACCAGTTCTGGTTCATGTTTCATTCAACGATCCGCTTTCGCCCTTCTCATTCTCCGTCGCCGCCATGCTTTTTCTGCCATGTGCGTATGAAAACAAAGGCACTGCGCATGCGCGTTTTACCCATATTCTATTGCGATATTTCATTTTCTCATCATTGGCCAACATTATACCAGTATTACTGTGAACGGTATGATATAGCCCAGCCCCACTCACAAGCACACGGTCCAAGGATGACCCACAGAGATGTACTGCCATGGTGTTCCCTCATCTGCAGCTGTGCACTGACTCCCTTTTCCTAGGGAGGATTAAAATATTCCAAGAGCTCGACTTACTTCATCTAAACATGTTTCAATCACATTTTATCAGTAACAAATGCACAGGTTTATTGCATATGAATGAGTTCTGTTGATTTAAGTTGTTTAAGTTTCTGCCAAAGCAAAACACAAGTGCGTAACCAACGTCCTCGACTGAACTGAGTAAATCCAACATGTTCTTTTTTCCAGTGGAGTGATGAGCTGTTCTGTTTATTTAGAAAAAACAATGTCTGTTTTATTAAACTGAGGAACTGTGTAAATATGTGTGCTGAGCTTTGACAGTGATAACACACACCGACACAAGGTATATGTCAGCTTTTTATAAACATTGTCTGTATATTTTGTAAGTTTTGTCTTTGTTGTTTTCCTTTTAATGATACGGGCTAATTTTGTCTGAAATTAAACAATAATAATAAACAACAAAAAGATAAGAAAAAGAAAAACAGTGCAGGAAGACAGGAAGCCCAGATGTCCCAGTTTTACACTGGGATTTCAAAGCAGCTTACATTTGTTGATCTGTACGAAGCTCACAGCGGGAAAATTTGTGTCAAAATCCTGCGTGGACATGCGACATCGTCTCTGCGTATCAGGCGATTGGTGCACACACACCTGGCGTGTAGTTTTAGACTTTTGTATGCACAGAAGAGCTTTTGAGGGAGAAAAATATCCGATTCGTGAAGCTGGACTTAAATAATTAAACGTAAATAATCACTATTTATGATTTTTAATTGATAAAGTCATTTGTAAAATACGTGTGATCAAAGTGCTTCGTTTGTGGGTTGGAGCATGAGCCTGTGAATCCTCAAAAGTTACACACAAATCACTGCACATATATGTGAATCTTAGTTTATGCTTGTGGATTGTATCATATACATTCGTGTTACCTTATCGTAGCAACAGTACAGCAACACAACAAAGACTCAAATCAAATTTAAAAAGTTTAAGAGTGATCTTGTATCAAAATGTAAAATAGTCAGAAAAATGTGTTCTATTTTTGTGGACGTCTACACAAATGCACCTTTTTTGACATCACAACTTTGAAACTGCTCACTGGAATTATGTTTTGTACGTGCAGCATTTATGCTCTTGACTTATTATTGGTTTCCCTGGAAACACAAACCATGATCATTTTGTAACCCCAAGCAAGTAATATATTTCTTAAACCTAGTTGATTAGTTTTTATTTGGTAATTTGAATGTTTATAACCAAATACTTCTAGTATTGCATCGCTCCAAACATCTAATTCTAAATGCCTAAATGTAATCAAGTAGATGTTTTTTGTGTTAATCTAACTATAGTTTAACAAAAAACAAATTAAAACATAACTGAAGTGCAGAGAATATAAAGAAATGAAAAACACAAAAGAGAGTTTTAGAAAAAAGGTATAAAAATGCGTTCTGTGTTGGGCCTCGCTGATTCACACCCTCCTGTTTCCAAACGTGAACATCTCTGCCATCATCTTTTTCCTGATTAAAACAGGAATCAGGTTCACAAGTCTATAGATTAAATGTACTGAGTATGAACTATTCCACAAACTTATGAAAGAATACAGGGAAATTGGAAAAATGTTTCATATCTCTACCAACCAACCTGCAACCAAGAAAATGCAACATCAGTGCAAATTTATACCAAAGAAACTGGAAAAAGGTTGGGTTTGAAAAGGAAACCTCTAAACCTCCAGATGCTAGATTTTGAAAGAACTTCAGGATACATCAACAGAAATTAGAACGGGAGGATACAAATCAATGAAAAACTGGTGTTAGGGTTTGTGCCCCGGATTCTGAATTAATAACCAATTAAACGCTCAAAACTGTAGTGGGACTGTCTTACACACATCCAAAATTTGCAATTTATTTCAAATTATTACCCAGGTAAAATAAGCATTGAACGTGTCGCCAGTTTTCAAAGTAAATATATTTCTAAAGGTGCTCTTGACATTAAATTCCCATCAGATATCAGCAACGACCCAGCCAATCCACACGTGCAAAGAGATGTCCATAAATTAAGCTACATGTAATAATGCGAAACAAAAACCCTTCTATGGACTCTGAGTTTTGGTCCTTTCTAGATTTTCGGATGGATTCAGGTCATGTGATTGGCCGGACCGAGTGTCAGGATTGCTTTCTAATTACTGATAGATTTCACTCATGTCATGACTTTCCGGGCTTTTTTGCACTTCCCTTTCCTCTTGAATACAGCACTCCTGGGCCAGCAGGTTTGTCTGTACTTCATTAGAGATGCACTGCACTGAAGTGTTGTATACTTATGCAGTATACTACACGGTGCAGAGTGACAGAAAGAGCCAAGTCGCAGTGAGTTCTAAAGCCATCTTCCTGGTATGACTCTCAGAGCGCAGTGGTAAAAAAAACATCTAAGGGCGAAGTGCAGTCGATGGCTGTTGGATATAAATATTATCGTCAAGTACGCGGATAATTGCAGACTGAAGCTCATGCATGAGAGAAAACAACTTCTATGCGTCTGCATCGTGGCGTGTATGTTTTTCTTCTGAGTTTTCATTTGCTACTGTAGCAGTAATCTTGGGAGGCCAAGGTGTGAAACAGGGTGTGGGTCCCAATGAGCTCACCCGAAACTCTGGCTGATTGGGACCCACACCCGGTTTCACACCTTGGCTCAGGTGATTAGAGGATCATCAGGGGGTCCTTTTGTCCCTCTGTGGGGGGAAACTCCCACTAGGTTTATATCTGGGACTCTCCACCATTTGACCTTAGAACTGAAGAAGCTTCTCGGATGAGAGGTGAAACGTCTTCAAGCAACTTAAAGAAGTCCAGACGCTTTTCTTTGCAAGCTCTTTTAACAGTGTGTGTTTATGATTTTTTTAGTATATAATGGAATGTTTTTGAAACTGTGATGCCGAAAGTAAAAGGACGTAAGCAGGGCTAAAGTTTGAAGTGTAGTGCGGCCTCGTCTGTTGTACGGTATATGTAATACATCCATGGAAGTAGTTAAAAGAGAATAAAATATATTTAAACTGCATAGAAAACATTCCATAAAGGCTTTATGAAGACACTCTCTAGCCTTTAGCAAAGCATTGTTTTACATTCTCGCTTTCTGATGCACAAATTTAAAAAATGTAGCTTTTATCTTGATCCAGTCTTTTTAAAATTTCTCCAGTCTTTCAGTTTTCCTGCTCATTGTCATGTTCCCTTTGTTGCTTTTGTCTTCAGCTGGCTGCTTTATAGCTTTCAGATCCCCATGCACAGTTGTATATACATTGTTTACATTTCTACATAAATATCATAAAAAAAACTCCCTGTACTGTGTCTTTTTGCAGTATGGCAGGCAAAGATATTGTGTATTACAGTCATGATCAGTAAAGTTTAAAAGTGAAAAACTGTATATTTAAATGATATTCATAGATTCATGAAAGAACGTTTACAGTGTGTCTGTTTGTTTTTCCGATGTCGGATTTTTGTATAATGTTGCTGCAGCCATCTAAGAATATTCATAACAGGTTTCTGTGTGAAGCAGAGCTCACCTTCTGCATATTTATGTAATCGTGACTTTTTTAAATACTTAAAACTTTAAAACACATTTTGTGAAAGACATCAAGAATGTCAGTGAACAGTTTCAGTATGCATTTACTCACACTGTTTCATTGCACCACTTCATTACACAGGTCTAGAGACTGGTCAGCAATACCTTGGTCAACCGACCATCAGTAGGGAAAAGTGTGTATTCTCTGACTAGCTGGCGAGTGGATGCGCTTAGATGGATGTGTGAAATCAATAACATGGACTGTGCTGCACCATAAACCTCCTTGTAATTACTTTGGTTGCTTGCAGACTGCTGATGTAAACTGTAGTTTGCATGGAAGATGGCGACTTGACAGCAAACACTTGCTAACTCGTGTGAAACTTGTGTGATGGAAACCGGAAATGTTGAATGTTGCAGAGTGAAAGTTTGGCCTTACAGCTGAAACCAACATGTTTCAAAAGACACAACTTTTGCTTTGAAGGTGAACACTTCCGCTCCCTTAAGGCCAAAACAGAGAGAATGAGGAGGAGCTTCTTCCCCCAGGCTATTCGGGCCCTGAACCAGGTGTAGGACTGGAGTCTCCCACACACGCCACTATAAGACTGGACTCTCACACACGTCACCACACGCACCACCACACATTTCCTATAATCCTATAATTTATAATCTTTATAATCTCTTCTGCTATTTGCACATTCTTTACTGTAAATTCCTAAGTTACTTTGTAAATTTTGTAGTAACCTGTAAATTGTAAATATTGTAAAACTTTTCTTCTGTCATTTAGTGGTCGGGCATTGTACAGCTACAAGCATTTCACCCCCATGTCATACTGTGTATGGTTGTGTGTGACAAATAAAATTTGAATTTGATTTTGAACTGTATCTGTGTTCAGTTTGTGTCACACTCCTCATGGTTTAACTTAGTAGGTAGTTGGCAGAAATGACACCATCTTCAAACAAAGTACGGGAAACTGCATCAACTACAGCAATCTGCAGGCCACCAGTGCATTCGTAAGACGGTTATTGGTGAAGCACTGTATACCTCTTTGCAACCAGTTTCACCTACCAACAAGAAGAAACTACTTCCAACAACTACTGGTCAGGAAATGGTCTCATTCTTTCTTAGTGACCAGTGGTTATCACTGACCAGTCTCTAGGCATAGTGATTTCCAGCAGCTACCTGCAACCTGCTGAAAAATACTTGTTTGTCCTAGTGATCCGTGGTTGCTGACTGGTCTGCAGGCATGTGGTTCTGGGTTTTGATAGGTGGATATATTATATTGACCCTTGACAAATGATTTAAATAAAAATGTGCATATTTTGCTTTAATTATTGAAAAAGACAGTTAAAAATAATCCAGTTCATTTTTCTATCTTCAAAATGACCAGGAGCAGTGGTCAGCTCTTGGGTGGTACAGTATGAGTTCACTGATAACATGTGTCTGCATTTACTCAAGTATGTCTACATCGGGTTATTAATGCTGCAATCCATGCCTGGATTATAAATACAGCAGCAGTGACCGTAATAGTCCTGCTGGGGTTCATGTTGCCATGAGCACAAAAGGGACTTAATCAAGTCTGTGCTCTTTCCCCTCCAACACTGAATTCTCAAGAGGAGTCTTTTAATTGCAGCAAGTAATTCACCAAGTGTTCATCAGACCTTTCTGATTAAATTTCAGGTCAACAGACTACGGAGCAACGTACCAGAAGCTGAATGACAAAGTAGGAGCAAAGACAATACTCAGTTATTTGTACGTGAGCCCCAACAACAAGAGAAAGGTAATGGTCCTCTTTTGTCATTTCTTCTGTATCCTATTTTAAAAATTGTCTTGACTGTATGAGTTACTTTTGTTTGCTCCTCACGGTTGGCATGCCAGTCACACAGTATGCAGTATTGAATGCATGCAGACATATTGATGTGGTCTGACTCACTGGTCTCGGTTTGATGTCTCTTCTCTGTCGCTGCCTACAGTCTCAGTAAGAAGCACTGAACTCACTCATTTATTAACAAGTTCAAACCAAAATGACGGTTAGCTGACAGACAGGAACAATCTCTCCCCGTTCTACATGGATATAAATCGATTAGAAGTCAGACAACCCCTTCAATCAGTGCCCCTGCCCTTCCTTTGGTTTGGGTCATTTGATGGTATTAACCACCTGTCTGTGTTCACACTCGCTTTACATGACTCCCTTTACACAACTCTAATCAGGACGTTTTTCAGTTAATTACCATCTAATTATGAAAAGGGAATGCAGCCCCAATTCATTTCAGATGCTGGCCATATGATATAGGTTGTTGGGCAGTGACTGTTACGCCCCTAAGGTCTGTTAAAGGTGCTGAACCAGATGATGAGATGATGAACCTGAACACAGAGAGAGACATCCAGGACTCAGCAGAAAGGCTTGAATGTCCTTCTGTTATCGTCAGCAAAGCATTAAGAGACTTTCTCTGACCGTGGGATTTTCTACAGCATAATTTAGTGAGAAATTTTTGAGGAAATGGTAAATGGCCTGCATTTGTATAGCGCTTAGGAAAACAACTACAGATCAGTCTGTCTTTGTTAACACACAAACCTGGGGAGTCTGGAGACAATCTGCAGGATATGACCCCTGCTCCACCAGACAAGATCTCTTTATACTGTATATGAAAACTCCTTCACCAGAATTACCACTGGTGAGGATATTCTCCTGTTTTGGACACTCAAATAAAACCCTTACAACATAAATACTCCGAATCCCCCAAAAATAATTCAGCATCTAGTTTCTGAGAACATGTTGCAAAAAGCAACCTTAATACTAACCCTAGACGCCACACCATTGACCTGGCACATGTTAGCATGTAAAAAGCCCAACCTTTCATTCTAAAATCCACTGTCATCTACAGGTTGGTCTACAGTGGCAACAAAAGAACCGAAAATCTTAGAAATCAGAGTCTGAGAATTGCAGCTTATGACTTTTATCAAAATATCTTCAGGCTATGACTTCCTGTTGATCTAGTGATGCTCCAGAAAAACAAATTTATCATATTCTGTCCTAAGATCCCTACATCCCACAGTCCGTATCTCGACTTGTCTTCGTGTTATATAGGTCAATATGAGAAATGACAGCATTTACAGACAGTTTTTGCAACCTTACACTTTTGAACGATCGGTGTAGAAGCTCATCATCGTAGAGTAAATGTGATAATTGGCTTTCCCATTTTTCTTTCTGCTTCAGAGATGCTGGAAATTTCCAATGATACCGTTTGACTAGATGTCATCTGTCTACCCCTCTATATCTGCAAAATTCAATCAATACTGATAATCACAGCAAAACAGGAAATTCTTACTGACCACAATACTTAATCAATGAAAGACACAAAAACAGGAAAAAGAAAATGTGGTCCAGGAATAAGGAGAAAATTTAGCTTTCATCTGATGACAAAATACATGATGGGAAGTTATCAATCAGGCATAAGCAGTATATAGTACCTCAAATTAAAAGCCCTTTGCCAGAACTGTTGCATTGCCTTCTGGCAAAAGCAAATTATTTGTCCTTGCAGCCCTATGCGTTTTAATAGTTTTTTTCAATAAAGTCAACCAAGTCAAATACATTGGATGGGCCTAGTTTTCCTATAAAGAGCTGAGTTGCTTTATCCCTTTAAACGTAGATGATGAACTGAAGCTGAACGTGGATGTTTTCAGCCTAATCATTGGGAGCTGCTTGGATATAAATCATAGGTTTTCTCAGCTGGTTTAGGGTTGGATGGGGTTGCTGAGGCAAGCTCTCTATACAGGCTTAAAATATATTAGAGGTAGCACATCAGCAAATGGTCAGAGTTAACCACTTTTCTGTGCTCAGGTCTATTTGGGTCAATTTTGCCAGGTTCCATTATGGCTTTGGTCCATTAGGGTTTTGGGCATCTCTGATTGTGTGTTTGTGTATTTCTATGTTTTAAATTTTGTTTTGTCCATGGCTATTTTGGGTTTATGAAACACCATAATTAATCCACACATTTTTGCCAGACCCTAAATATCCATTTTTTCTCTTGTCTTTATTTGTCACATCCATCTAAATGTTAGTGTAACAACAACACTAGACTAGTGATTACCGTTTTAAGTTCCCCATTCTAAGCATGTCTGTTTGGGACTTGGTTTAAGTAAGCTGTAAAATCTCTTCTTCTTGCATGTTTGTATTATTCATGCTTTTACGATACATATTTGGCCAACTATGGAGTCTTTATGACGTGCCTCTTATTTGCATCAAAATGAGTGGCAGACTGGGGTAGAAATGTTCGTATTAGCAAGGCTATCTTCTGTTTTATTGCTTGTAGAGTGATGGGATCTGGGCAAACCCAAAGAAGATGTCTCTAGTGATGCATCAATGCAGAGAGACATCACAGAAACATTTCAGTCCACAGAAACCAGCAATCACCAGTTTCACAGAGCAGAAAACAGATGAAGGCCAGCAAATAACTTGACATGTTGCTAATGTCACACACGCATTGCGACACACTTTCTACCACAAAGCCAAAATGTCAGTCAGCCATACAAACCATCACGTGCCAGATATACACAAACATGAGCCTAAATAAGCTCTTTCACACAAAGTCACGCATTCATATATTCTTTGTCTCACACTTACGCTTTTTTCTCTCACACATCCATAGTATCACCATATTGCCAAAATATGACGTGTAAAATAAAAATGCTACTGAAAGCGTCCTTGTCAGTCTATAGAGAGTTTATTACATGCAAAACATACTAGTAATGTTGAGCAGAGGAAAAATGACTTGGTAAACTAGGCTTTGTGTCATCTGCAAGATGTAAAGTAGAATTTGAGAGCAGTATGCTCATTGCGGTCATTGATAATGTTAGGCAAGCTGAGGCTAGCAAAACACATCAAATTCACTTTTTATCTGTCAATAATGTAACATAGAATTCATAAGTGAATGGCTTAAGACTACAGATTTTATAGATTCAGATTGCATAGACACTCTTTAGCCCAAGCAATGGGTGTTGGACATCACTGGGTGTTTTATTCTCCTTGAAATAAGGAGACTACACTACACATTTATAGAGCATATCTATAAGTTTTTAATCAGGAAATGAAGATTTTCCAACATAATTGTTAATCGGGAACAAAGAAGAAGGAGAGTTTTACACTGCATTTCTGTGGGAACAATCAGTGATTCAAACTGGATTCCACATAAACTGTTTGTTCTGCTGTGTGTTTGCTCACTTATCCAACTGAGGGTCATGGGGGGATTGGAACCTGTCCTAGCTACTGTAGGCAGGACCGGTCACTGACTTGATGCAGGGATAACACAGAGAGACAAACTACTATTCAAAAACATACACATGTATGCACAATTAAGAACTAGATGTCTTTGGACTGTTGAAGGAAGCTGGAGTACCCAGAGAGAACCCACTTGCACATGTGGAGAAAATGTAATCTCCACGCAGAAAGGCCCCGGTGGATTCGAACCCAAAAAATATTCTTTCCAAGAAAATCATAATCTAGTGGGTTATTAAAAGTTTCTTATATCACACATGGTGGCCAGCACGGTTCGCAACTGAGACTTCTGTTGATAAATCCCAAAGTGCTTGAGTACTTGCTTATGCTATGCTATGCAAATGTGCAGATGGTAACTGATCTCAGAGCAGTGAAAGCAGAGCCAGTAGCAACTTTTCTAGCATGTTAATTTCCTGTTAGTTTCTCGTAACACTGGAGGTTTATCCACAATGCACAGAGTACCAGGAAAAAGACCTGCTGGCCTCTAAGTTAGCCCAGCTCAAACTTTTGTTAATGGGCCACAGACACACCAATGAAATGAACACATACTTAAGTGGAATTGGATGGAGTCAAACCTCCTTCATGCAAACTGGGACCACAGTTGGCACTGATAGACGATGAGAAAAACTTACTGGACTGAACACTGTTTGAGACGTAAGGAGAGAGATTTGGTCTTAATTTATATTTTAAGATGAAACTGGGCAAGCACTAACTGCCTTGCTTGCCCCGGGGCAATGCTACTGATTTGAGATATCCTAAAATACAGTTAATGTGTAAGATGTAATTGATGTGGGGCGAGTAGTCAGTCACTTTTGCAGCACATTAGCAACATGAATGGTAGGTTTCCTTTTGTCAGTCAAATCTACAAGTCTGCATTTAGAATTGGCTTGTAGGATGCTCACTTGAGGCTTTGGATCCAGCCTCAAGTGGACAGCAGAGGAACTGCAGCTTTGGCAGTTTCTTTCATTTCTCACATCAGATCCTGGACATCACTGCCCTGGATACCATTTTCATTTTATTCAGATAAGACACAAGACAGTATTCATGATGTCATTGTGAAATAGGGCAATTATCCTGTCATGAGCTGATACAAGAGAGCATTTATCTTGCTTAGATAATATGTCTGAACCAAATCTAATTGCAGTCGATTCAATATTTGTTGTAATACTTCATCCTGATGGTAGCATTAGGCTGACATATAGCAGGATAGACTGACATTGTTATCTACTGCTAGCGTCGCTAACATTAAATAAAAAACGAGTGGAACCAGAGAAGAAGCAACTTTCTCTATAAAGCACTCCAGACTCAAACTGTTTTTTCCTCCATTGTTGCTGTTTCCACATACTTGGAAAGTAGGGAAGCAGTAGAGACTGCAGGTTCGTCAGTCACCCCGGGCACAGCACCATGTGACTACTGCTGGTGGCAGACAAAAGCCCCTCTCTTCATCAAGTAGTGGAAGTAAATCAGGCCTGTGTGGCTGTGGGGGATAGTGGGAGTAAAGCAGTGGAGAGGGACAGAGAGAAACTGCACAGGGAGCGAAGGAAAGAAAGGGAGCAGGGGGGAAAGAGACAGCACATAAACTGACAGGGAGCAAGTGAGCATGGAAGAGTGGCGATGGGAGTACAGGGAAAAAACATGACAGAGCAAAAAAATAAATAAACAGAGGCATGGCCCGGGGGTCACTTATGGAGAAAACAGACTGACAACACAGCAATTACATCAATTTTCATATTGTGGCTTCATACTGAGGCTGTACATGAAAGAACAGAGCTCGAGTACACATTAGGGGAAGTAATTTGGGGTTTTAGCCGGAGATTTTGTGTGAGAGCACATTATTACAGTAAATGGTTGGGATGGTGAGTGCTGGTTAGCAAAAAAAAAAAAGCACACAGATTGCAGTCATACAAATGGGTATTGCCTCTAATGGTTTGAAAACAAAAGGGATTTTTCCCGTGGAAGCATTTGAGTGACAGCAGAGTCAGTCTGAGCTGCTTTCCTCTCAGGCTCAGCCTTCTCTTTAAGGAATACATAATGACTCTTTTTCATCAATGTACCGAGTAAAAGAAAAGTCACAGGGCTCAAATGTTCTCTCGTGACAAAGGCCTTGAATGCTCACCCATTTGTGGGAGTGCATGCCTGTGTTTGTATGTGCAGTATTCCAAACAAGTATGGCCATTGT
This sequence comes from Pundamilia nyererei, assembly GCF_000239375.1. Taxonomy (NCBI): domain Eukaryota; kingdom Metazoa; phylum Chordata; class Actinopteri; order Cichliformes; family Cichlidae; genus Pundamilia; species Pundamilia nyererei. The sequence goes on along the minus strand of NW_005187572.1, from coordinate 192,275 downwards.
GGAGCTGTGAAGGCAACAATAGGCAGGTGGGTGGAATATGAATTCACCTCAGAAGAGACCTCTCTCCCACAGTCAGGCTTCAAAGACTTCTGTTCATTGTCTCGCTTTTCTGTATAAGTTCAAGGCTTAAAAGTGAACTTAAATATTTCATGTCCTCGAAGTGTCCTCAAAATAACAATGACAACAATAACAAAAAGAGAAATGTTTCACAGGAAGACAAACAGAATCCATACGAAAAATGTCCCGAGACTTGCATCATCATGCAAACGCTTTCATACATGAATACTTAGCATTTTATGACATTGATGCATTTCTGTGCAGCAGCAGTGAGGAAGGAAAAGTAAAAAAAACATTTTTTCACTCCTTTACCATCGTTAGTGAAATACCCTAACGCACATCATCAGCTTACAGATTTTATAACTGGAATAGAAATGTGTAGGGCGGCTTCTGTCAGCCACGTAGTTCAATGATGGGATTAAGTTCCTGGAGGAATAAAAATGTTTAATGTGTCACTTTTGTTGAATGGAGTGTTGAAATGCGCGCAGTGTGTCACGAGACCAGGATTTTTACAGAAGTCATAAGTGGAATGCACAAAATGAAGAGAAGCATGTTAGAAAAGAATTGCATGAATTAAATTTTTTAAGGAGATTTCTGGTTTCATCAAATCAAGTCAAATAATAAAAGTAGAGAATGTTTGAAAAGCAGTGGGGAAAAGCACCCAAATGAGACAAAATAAGAAAAATAACGAGTAAAAGTCAAGTTTGTTTTATGTTGCTTTTCCTTTGTTCTGAGCTGAAGCTGTTTTCTTGCCGTTGGATGCTACAAGACAGCCTTTTTCATGGCTCTCTGGTTCTGGACGTGCTGAATAAGTGGGGCACGGCTACTTTCTAAATCAAGCTGTGAAGCACAGATGCGGAGCAGTCTATTCCAGGGTTGCGGTGGTTTCTTCAGGTGCTGTTGCAGAAGAGAGTCTGGAAACAGTCAGGCTGTCAGACTGTGTTAAAAAAAAAATCCGAAGTTTGCAGAAGTTGTGAGAACAAATTTTAATAGCATCGGGGTTAGATTGATTGCCATTGATGACTTTAACCTCACAGGGTCGACTTCCTGACTTCCATCAGCAGGTCGATTGATGTGTCACTTTCCTGACACATTAAATTAACAGTTAACTTTAATTTGTAGCTTTTTTGTAGTTATATTGCAGTAATAAGGAAACCAGGACTTGGTGCTTTATTTTCCAAGTGTTACAGCTAAGTGTATTTAATGTTAAAGTCAAATATTAAAGATGATTTGATGATGAGAAAAGTGGTTTTGTTGGTGCATTTTTGACGAGAGGTGTGCATTGTCTCCCATTATGTCTTCACAATAGCAGCCAGCTTGTGTTTTGCCAGTTGAGTGCTTTTAATGTGAAGCAGCAGGAGCAGAAAAGTTGATTTTGCATTAGCAATAACTTCTTCCAGCTCTGTCAGTGAGCATTGACACTGTTTAATAAGATATAATTACACTGGAACATGCGTGCATCATTGCCTCTGAATCACTCGTGAAATACAAGAATTTTTTTACTCTGTGTTGAACATTAAAAGGATGCGGCAGGAAAACAATCCTGAGCAGACTCAAAGACTGTTATATGTTAAGGTTAAATAGGGTTAACTGAAGCTAAAAGCTCTGCTCTTCCCAGTTTGTCTTGTATTCTCTTACAGTCACGCTCAGAACGGCGAAATAGGACAACAATGTTGCATCATGTGTTTTTTCTTCAAATAAAATATCTGCTTTAAGTTAAATAAATGCTGCTTTTTTTTTTAAACATGCCGCTCTCAGAGACAGAAACGCTGAAGGAGAGAGATCAAAATGTGAGTGCTGTGTACTCGCTGATGTTGACAGGTTTGTTCAGCTTCACAGATTTACAGACAAATGCTTTTATTACCAGAGTTATTTTATTCATTTGTAATTCCTGTACATACTTTTAACTTCAGATGGTAACAAACAATCATACTTAATGAAGTGTTTCCCAGAATAAATGGATTTAAAATAAGAATAAACTGAGCTGTTTGAAAATGCAGCACTTAAAGCTCTCGGTGGGAAACACTTGTGTATGAAGCCTTGATTGTGTCTTTGCAATGTAGGTTAAAGCTTGATGGCCTCATGCTGCTCATAAATATGATTTATGTGGAGGCCTTTAAAGATATATGAATAGAATTTGTCTTTCATGCAGCAGCTTCAGTCCAGGACAAACATCCGCCGTTGAAACAGAGACATGAAAAGCTCTAAACGTGTTATTTTTAGTGACGCAATGAAAAATCATTGTCACATTTCAAGATTCTGAATCTTTCCAAACTTGCTTTGGTCTTTTTGTTATGCAAAGAAAGACAGACTCTTATTTGAGGACAGTGCTAAAGTGAAAAGATGCAATTTTCCCCTCAAGACTAAAAACATCAAGATGAGAATGACTATTTATGGAGAATGCATATTCAAATAGCTTTTATTACATATTTTCAGCAGAAAACGTTGCATAAACTAGCCAAGAGCTAAATTAGTGCTAGAATAAAATTGCGATGTCACTTCTAATTAAACAGGTCAATTCATTGCAACACATGCTTACTTACACCAGACAAACCTGGAGCAATACCACCTGGTGCATGTTCAGTGTACCGACAACAGCACGTAGAGCTGCGTGTTGCATGGAGATAAGAAAAAGAAAAGGAGAGGTAAAGTGTCGTCTGGTCCACCAGCTTTTTAAGGACACGGTGCATGCCAAAATAATCGCAGCGAATCAGCCATGCTCCCCTGGCCCGCACAGCAGTGGTTTCGTTTGAGGTGACGATGGTGATGGAGGTTCTGGTTGCTCAGAGGGGACGCAACATCTGTCAGGCCTAAGGCACAATCTCCAAATGGCTGCGGTGAGCGGAGAGACGAGCGCCCCGGAGCCCGTGGAGAGGCGCAGTGACAGAGGAGGGGAGACAGACTCCGAGACGCAAATCCAGACGGACAGAGAGATGGAGGGAGATGGAGACAGGGCTGACAGAGTGTGAGGTGCTGAGATGGAAGAGGGAGAGAAGGGGAGTTGTAAAGAAGATAGGATGGGTAAATCTAGGTGAGCCGGGGATATTCCATCAATATTCTTTTACGTGCCTTCACGGGTCATTGCCCACTTTCTCAGCAGGGGATTGAAAGCTATACAAGTCAGTGTGTGCTGCTGTCAGAGTAAGAGAGCCGAGCTCCCCTTGAAAAGCATGCTAATGCAAAATGTTGTGGAAAAGGCCTCTCCAAATGACATATGTTGTTGTGTTATTTATTGATGATCGCTGTGAAGAATTCATTATTTCAGTAACTCGAGACAGATGAAGATGTCTGAAGTGGGATTGCTGTTGGTTAATTATCTAAATGGATCTTGTTTGTCTTGTCTCTGTTCATTCATAATGAACGTGTAGCTCTGTGTTTTCACACGCAGCTTGTGAGCTTCCAACTTATGTACTGCCATAAGGGGCAGCTAGCTGAGCCAAGATAGAAAACCCAATTATTGTGAGAGGCAGAAACTGACATGTTTGTCAGGTCTGGCAGGAGTCTAGGTGAGCTAAAATGTCAGGCGGCATTCAATTAGCATCGGGCTTAAATGTCTCCGATCAACAGACGGGAGTTTCGTTTAATAGGACGGATCTAACAGTTGAAGGCACCTGGTCGATGCGGCGGACGAGGCGGCGAGCGAGCACAGAAGTGATGATTATGAATATGTGCGTCAACTCTTCTTTGCTTTCATGGCCTGCACTTAGACACACGTAGCACAGTGGAGTGTGATGGCTTGAATATTCATCGGGAAAAAGTAGTGACAGGGATTTGACTTGTCTATGCAGACACTTAGCTAAGTTAACACGATTCCACGTGGATACACAGTAGCTCGTCTTGTGCTTGAGGACTACAGTTAAATCATTATTAATTTCACCAGTCTCTCCTCATATCTGTTAGCATTAGCTTTGTGGCCATTAAACTGATAGAGGATGGTGTGTTTGTGCTGTTAACACTGATACAAGGCTCATGTAAATCACATGATCTGTTTTTGGGTAATTTAAAAACTAAGCCAGACTACTTCGGCTGTAAATGCTTTCTCATGTCAAAGAGCAAAAACACATGAAATATTTTTATTTTGAGCTACCAGAAACCACCATTACACCAGGTTGACAGTGTACTCTGAGTCAGTTGGGTAAACTGGTAGCACTCTGGAGCTTTTGTTGCAAAAGAAGTGGAGTTTGGATCCAAAAATGCCACACTGGTTGTGATTTCCAGTCAAAAGGAAACAAGAAAGTGGTATTAGTCTGTGCAGCTTTCCTTTCAACACGAAGATGAGAAAATGCTTTCAACAGACCAGCAGCTGTGCATTTCCTCTGATGCATTTTGTATATTTTTTAAACTGTGTTGTGTTTAGACTAAAACTAAACACAATGTCTACAGTTTCTGCCCAGAAGCAGTCAGAGTGCCCCAGCGTAACAAGTGGTGATCGAGACGGGAAATTTGGGCTCTCTCCTGCTCTTTCCCAACCCCAATCACAGAGGAAGACGACAATCTGCCCTTTCAGTCAGCTTAGCCGTCCATCTGTGAAAACATGTTCCTGCAGGACTGTCAACGTAAGATCAGTTCGACTGCTCAGAAACATATAGACATGCTGGATGCTGCCGTACCGTCGCCAGCGTATGTGGAGCTGAACAAAACTGATGTTCATCTCACTGCGACTGTTTCAGCTATTAGCTAAAAATCACCGAACTGCATTATTTCATAAATAAGTGAATTAAAACAAAGACATTTATAGTGTTTGTGAATTTTAAATGCTGATGATAATAAGCAAGTGTAAACAAAAACTGTTGACTGAATACATATTTAGAAAAACATCCACATATATATGCATGCAAATGTCTGCATGGATGTGGTTATAAATAAAGTCAGAACTTTAACATGCTGTTGCTGGAAAATAGAACTATGCTTTTTGAATGTTGCGTTATCATACAGCACAATGTGAAAGCAGCCAAATTAAGACAAATTGAAAAGCATCAAATTTGCAGTCCACGTTAAAAATATTGCCGAGTATGACTTCAGCAGATGTGATCCTAATTGCAGAGTTATTAAATGTACATCCAAGACAACCTCAGTGGAGTAAATTAATATATTTTTTAATATACACGGACAGGGAAAGACGAGCTCGTGTATCAGTTCTTCAACCGCAAAGAAAATGTCACTGTGAAAGAGCTGCGTCATGGGCCACAGAACTTTATGAGAGACTACGAGTTAAAATCCATCAACTCTTTGTAAACCTTCAAAGTCAAAGTGAAATAAGTGCAGAAGTGCCTGAAGATCTAAGATTAGAAATTTTGGATCTGTGAACACTTTTAACGACCAGCACAGAGAAGCTCATGTGGTTGTACAGATGCTTAGGGGAAAACGGCCCTTGGCTTCTTGGCTCTCTTGACCTCGGTAAGTAATTTACTGATGAGTTTATGGTCTCAACTATTGGTTTCAAGCCTTACTGGATACAGCATTATCAGTTTTTAAATTATGGTCCTGACATTACTTTGAAAAAGGAAGTTAAAGCTTTAGTGCGGGGCTTTCCTGTTACTGCAAATTTATGAGACACAAAATCTCAAGAATTCTCAATTTTTTTTTCTTTACAATCAGAACGACTGACATATTTCAGTTAAAGGTGATGCCTGTATGACGTACGTAATGAGTTTCATAAACAAAGGTGCCAGCCTTAATAGTTTCTAATCATAACTGAGTAGTTTTGGAATCCACACCTAACCACAAAGTGTCTGAAAACACTAAAGGTCATTACACACTGAGCGCGTTGTGAAAAAAACAACACATTTACAACCCTAACCCTAACTCAGAAAACGCACAATGAGGCCAAAAGACTGAATAAGGTGTGTGAAAACATCCGTGAGAACATGTTCCTGGATGGACGAGCTAATCTTTTATGGGTTCTTCCTGCCTTGCATTTTTGGTTAAAGGTGCTGGCAGTGACGACAGGAGGTGCCGGGACCTTTAGCCTGTCCAGCACATGTTTACCGCTGACATTTTAACAACCTCTTGAGAATGCTTCACTCTCTCCTGGCTGAAGCTGCTCCACCTTTACTGCCCTTTGGCTTCACTTATGAGACTCAGTTCCTCTGGCTTAAATAGCACCTGAAGCTAACTTCTGCTTCCCTTCAGCCTGTGCTGAAATAATCCAGAGTTCATTCTTTGGCTTTGAGCAACATTTGTAAAAACAAACAAACAAACAAGATAATGCCAATCACTTCAGGACAAAGTGAACAGACAAACACTAGAAGTGATTTAACAAAGTGATCTTCTTGTCAATAACTGTCTTTCTGTTGCTGCAATAAAGTCATAGTAAATAATAAGTATGAAGTAAGCAATACAAATAAATGTTTACGGCTGAAAAACTGTTGAACATGAAGAAAGTGCTCAAGTCTGTGGAAAGTTTGAACTGTCCTTGACCCCCAACGTAACGCTGCTGTGTCTGATTACAAATACAAGATCGTTGCTGGTTCCTGCTGGCTCCGTCAATCCCAGTTCAAACTGTAACCTCAGGTGGATTTAGGTGTTTAGGTGTTCGCCTTCTCTGTCTTTTTTTATTATTATTTCTGCTCTGCAATCAAAAAGGGTGAAGCAAGTCTAGTAACTTCTATTAAATCATCCCCAAAGGGGGCTTCCGGTGACGCCATGATCTAATCAAGCAGCATAAGGAACGAGCTCCGTCCAGATTAATACATTACTCCTAATCAAAGGAGCTTGCAAAGGAAAGTGTCTGGACTTCTTTAAGTTACTTGAAGACGTTTCACCTCTCATCCGAGAAGCTTCTTCAGTTCTAAGGTCAAATGGTGGAGAGTCCCAGATATAAACCTAGTGGGAATATCCCCCCACAGAGGGACAAAAGGACCCCCTGATGATCCTCTAATCGCCTGTTTAGCTGTTTGTACTAGAGCTGTGTAAATCAACTCTTCAACTTCCGGCTGATCTTAACATTGGAATAGAGTGAACACACGGAGCCCTCGCTGCTAAACCCAAGAACCCCGATGCAGCACCGCGCTCACTGGTGGTCAGATTCTGGGACTTCTCTGTGAAAGAGACCGTTCTATGACAAGCCTGGGACCAGAAGCGTGTCTTATATAAGGGCACGCAGATATATTTTGACCATAATTTTTCCCCGGAACTGCAAAAGAGGAGGGCACTGGTACGAGATGCGGTAAAGCAATTAAAGCTGAAAAACATCAGCGCCAAGTGTGTGTTTCCAGCAAAACTGAGACTGTTCAAGGATGGTGGTGAGAAGACGTTCTCAAGTTTGATGGAAGCCCTGCCGACGCTGCAAGAGCTGGGGATACAAGTGCGAGTCGACCAGAGGGAGCGCATGGAAACGGAACTATCCCGGTGCCGACGGTCCGCTGAGGGAACTAGGGCAGGTATGACCCTCTCCCTTGCCGAAATAAAAACTTTCCTTATGGAGGACTGAGATGTCACTCCCGCCGAGTTAATTTTAGTTTTTCTTGGACATAAAGGTTAAGAAGAGATAAAAAAATTTTTTGCTTGTACAATGGATGGAAAGTGCGCACACAAGTGGATTGTGTTTAAATAGTTGCCCTGTGAAGTTATTCTCTAAGCTAAGTTGTACACAAGTACAGGATGTCATTTTAGAGTGGTTTTTTATGGCAGATTATGGCACAAGAAAGGGACACCTCTTCAATGTTCTTGAGCCTGGATGCAGAAAAGGCCTTTGACCGGGTAGATTGGGACTTCCTGCAACAGACTCTCAGGCATATGGGCTTTAATGAGACTTTTATCTCATGGGTCCAAACACTATATAAAAATCCCAGGTCTCGGGTAAGGGTTAATGGTCACTGCTCCGACTTCTTCTCTCTAGGCCGTGGCACTAGACAGGGTGAAGTGTTATCACCGTCCTTATTTGCTCTTAGTATTGAACCGTTAGCTGAACTGATCAGATCCAACCCTCTCATACAAGGAATTAGAGATGAAACCAATACACAACATAAGCTGTCACTTTTCGCAGATGATATTCTGCTATTTTTAGAGAATCCGGTCACCTCTGTCCCAGCTCTTCTGAGCAACCTTAAAGATTATGGTACAGTGTCAGGTTGTAAAATAAATACAAATAAATCTGAGGCGTTAATGATTGTTGGCAACTGACCCACACAGCTAGATCATCGTGTATCTTTTAGACACTCCAAACAGGGCTTCAGATACTTGGGGGTAATTATTACTCCTAAAACCAATCAGCTACTTGCACTCAATTATAATTGGTTGTTCAAGGAGATTAGGAGGGACTTGGACAGATGGAACCTACTCCCACTCACTTTTATGGGGAGGATTGAATGTATAAGGATGAATATTCTTCCACGCCTATTATTCCTATTTCAGTACCTACCCATTTTGATCCCACAGTCTGCATTCAAATTATTAGAACGCATTACATCTAAATTTATCTGGCAGAATAAACGACCAAGGGTCAGACTCAAAATGTTAATGTCTGGAAAGGAAAAAGGGGGCCTCAAGTTGCCTAACTTCAGAATGTACTATTGGGCAGCTCAATTAAAATCAATGGCTGCCTGGATTATTCGTGATTCAGAAATGCAGTGGGTATCTATGGAAGAGTAATCATTACCAGGTATCTCCCTTCAGAGTCTCCCATTTCTCAACCCACAATCACGGAAAAAGATTAAAATAACTAACCCATGGGTCAAGCACACCGTAAAGATTTGGAACCAAGTGTTAAAAATGTTAAAAGGGAATTTGACCATGTCTCGAGCGGTTCCCATAAATGGAAATGTTGAGGTGGGCGGAGAAAGGATTGATTACAGTCAATTAGCTGTTTGAAAAGAATACTCTTAAACGTTTTGCCCAGCTAAGGGCGAAATATGTTTTATCCCCAGGGGACCATTATTGATACTTACAGTTAAGGGACTACATTACAAAGCATAAAGACTGGGACAATATTAGAAGAGAACCAATCGGGTTGGAAAACCATTTTATAAAACTGCTTGAAAAGTCGGGTACATTGAAAAAGCAAGTGTCTTTGATCTACCAGAAACTGCTGGTTGACTGATAATGCCTATCATATAAAACAACAATGGGAAATGGAGCTCAATATAATGTTGGATGATGTCACATGGGGGAGTGTCATTTGTGGCTGCCATAGAGGGGTGGGGAGTCAAATGTGGAAGGAATTTGACTGGAAGGTTAAATTAAGATTTTTTAGAGCTCCACTGAAAACCTTTCTATCCAAAAGTAGCGTCAGTGATAAATGTTGGAGAGGGTGTGGGTTTGTGAATGTAAATGTTTGTGTATGTAAACTGTGTTTACATACAACAGTACTGGATGGATGTCAAGAACATTATACAAAACATATTGTCAGTCAACCTCCCAATGGATCCTCTGATCTTTTTGTTGGATATCTTTCCTGATGGTTTCTCCTATGAGCAGCACTTTCTCCTGCATCTCCTCCTCATGACTGCAAGAAAAATGATAACAATTCACTGGCTCAAACCAGAAACACCCACAGTTGCCCAGTGGCTTCTGAAAACTAGACATGTCTATATGATGGAACGGATAACAGCTCAACTACAATATGTCTGTGAAGGTTCTCAGTCATCCAGGTCATCGTAGTCAAAGGAGCTTGAAAGAAAAGCGTCTGGACTTTTTTAAGTTGCTTGAAGTGCCATGCGCTTTCACAAGCGCATGGCACAACATAGAAGAGCCACCTCCACAGGACAAGACTCAGCAGTCCATCTGCATCTAAAGGACAAAGGACACTCTTTCGAGGATGCCAATGTTCACATTTTGGACAGAGAGGACAGATGGTTTGAAAGAGGAGTGAAAGAAGCATCTA
>NW_005187572.1:173502-180459 GCF_000239375.1 Pundamilia nyererei | reverse complement strand
GGAAAAACTCCCTTTTAACAGGAAGAAACCTCCGGCAGAACCAGGCTCAGGGAGGGGCGGGGCCATCTGCTGCAACCGGTTGGGGAGAGAGAAGGAAGACAGGATATGAGCAGCAGTATTTGATGCACTGGGATCAGAATGTGTTGAACTGTCATGCCGTCATGGATGGATGGTTGGGTTTGTTAACAGGAGAAAAAAAAAACACCTAGATATAGTTGAATTTAATTGAATATTTGAAATGGAATATTTAGACCTCACTGATATTCTTTCCTGAATGAAAATTTACAGTTTAAAATTATCATTTTTGACACAGACATTAAGTAAAAAGACAAGATATACTTAATCTATCCCAAAGTTGAGAAAGATTCAGATTCAGTCTTCTTTCCATCTGAGGACTGTAAGTAAAATCTTCACCCTCCTCCATACTCAGCACTAATCTTTTGTCTGTGCACCAGATAAATTTAGATTTCTTAAAGATTTTTGTACAAAACAGCAGCTTCTTGCAGCTAAAGGCAAAGTTAGGTTTAAGCAAACAGTACCCGAGTCCCTCTAAAAACCAAGCCCCTCAGCAAAAAGAGGCTAAAAGCCACATTAGGTGCATTTACAGGTTTGTCTCTGAATCATGTCAGCCATTGCTTTTATTAAAAATATTCATTAGTGGAGCTTACTCATTGTAATGAGTGAGAATGAGAAAAGGCGACAGCCTACACCTGAAATGCGTTCGAAAAGGATGCAACATTTTCTCATCTGACAAGTTTCTTTGCTCTTTGTCTAAAATGTAACATTTATTAGCTGCATTGTCTCTGCCCCTAACCCTTTCTTCTTTGTATAAGAGTGTGGAATCCAGTATCTGTATTCAGTCCGTTCATGCATGTGTTAGCTTTCTGCGCTGGGAGGAGCCCACACAAAATGAATTCATGAGAGCTCATGTGAACCTCTACATGCAGAAGTTTTATGTCGAGCCTCTTTTGCATGCTGGGATGCTGCACGTGGAGCGAGTGAGGCGAGAGACTGAATGCAAACAAGGCAAAACCAAGCTATTTTCACACCCTCACTTTGTGGAGCTAAACAACATTACGCTACAAGAATCTTTTTTTTTTCATGTTGTGGTGTCTGTCTGACAGCATCATCCATTATTTGTCCGTGTCTGAAAAGGTTAATGAAGTGGTCTTTTTTTTAATACAAGAGAGCAAAGCGGGGGGAAAAATCCCCCCCAAAACAGAGCCATGCGTCATAGCTGTAGTAATTACCATATTGTATTTACACATTGTAACAGGCTGTATTGATCTCCATATTTTGATGTATACTAGTGGATTACACATTTCTGCAAGCATGCCAACAGTGTTTAATGTTCCTGTAATCCTCCACTCACCACAAACACAACAGCAATTATAAAGTTGTCTGTTATTGGACCTGCGTCGCTGTTCCAGGGAATGAGAAAACCCTTAATTGGGGTTTGTGGTTCAGACAGCATTTGAGTGCGTTTGATTGGATTGGTCAGCATGTGGCTCACGTATGTAACATTATATCTGCCTTCTGTGATTGATGAACTGGTGTTAGTGGGCCTGCCTACCACGGCTGCTGTTGCCCGAGCAAGTGCTGACAAATGACTCACCGGCATGAGTGAACAGAAACACTCGACCGCACGCTGCCACACCGAGACGGATATTGACTGTGAGAGCAGTGTGTCTTCTCATTCTCTCGGCTGTCTGGTGACATAATGGCCACACGGAGATTGTCATGCTAAAGGCCATCTTTAAACCTAATGTAAGACACGGGGACTTTTCTTTATACAACTTTACACGACTGCTTTTATCGACACGTTGGCATCAGAAACGTTGCGAGAGCTTCGGCACTTTTAACAGCCTGTAATTGAGAAAAAACAGAGCTAGGCTTTCACAGTTATGAAACTCGACAAATAAGATTGGGCTGACAAAAGGAGTCAAACTCTGCCTTATGTACTACCTTATATATTCTTAGTCACCAAAAAGACTCAGACCATAGAGAGGATGGATAAAAGCTTATAAACACAGGGCAACCATTAGGATAGGACAGTAGAAATATATGACACTGTTAACGATAGAACTTAAACTCCAAAACATTCAGTAATAATGCTCTAATATTGAAGGTAAAATGATCATCATGCACATAAGTGAACTTTCAGTTTTCCCATTGGACTGTTTTAGGTTCTTAGTTTGGAAACCTGTCATTAATAACACTGACCAACAGAAACAGCACTGAGCAAAATAGCAACGCGACAAACATTCTAGTCTTACAGTACCTATACTTATATATCTATAGGTACCTGAAAAAGTGTCTGTGAACTGTGATCACATTAAACACACTTATCTTTTTCTTCTTCGAGAACTTTCAGCAGCTCAGCATTTTCTGTCTTATCCTGCAAACTTTTTTCATGTACTTCCCAGATATTGCTGTATTTGTATTCTGCCAGGAACACTGTGCTTTACTGTCTCCTAATGTTCGATCCCAAAACTTTTAGATTAATATTTTCAGCTAATAAAACTATATTCGTCACTTTTTCAGCCAGTACAGCCTGTATGTAGTGTAAAATTTTCCAGGGCTCTTGGAGCTCCTCTGCAAGCCTATTGCCTGTGGTACACAGTAACACATTTGTAACAAATCCCTTTCCCTCCAGCCTTGACAGGACAGTAGGAGAACAGTGGGGATGTTTTTCTCATGTCCTGTGGAAATTAAACCCTTTCCAGAAATGGATGCTGAAGCAGTGCTTCCTCTAAAACATTTACAGCACATTTTGCCCCTTAAGTCAGTGTTTTCGATGTTTAACCTCTTAAAAGTTGTCGGCCAACTGGTTAGGGATAGGTTTAGGTTCACATCTACCCCTTTATATGGAATTGTCACCTAATTGACATCCAAATGTAAATTTGCAAGTCCAGAATGTGATATTCATACCATGCTTAGTGGAACTGTAATAATGAGTTCCCCCACCCTGACTATCATAGCTGAGCGTTGTAGATATTGTGAGAAGACAAATTCAGGAGTAGCTCAGAGTGGAGTCACTTTTTTGAGCATGTCCAACTGGGAGGAGACGTAGATCTCACTGAGGGCAGGGAGCTATGGACGTCTCAGCATAGACTGCTAACCCAACACATCACCTGACCAGGATAAGTGATGGATGGACTGATGGATGGATTGATCATCGTGGTCAGAACTGTCCTGACGTTTAAACCAGAGTTCTGATGGTTGTTTTTTGCTTGTGTTTTACTCACAAACACCTTCTAGTGTCTGACCTCAGCAAACTGCTACTTTACTGCTACTCCTGATGCTGACAGTACTTATGGCGGTTGAGGTCCACCGATTCAATTATATTTGCATCTGATAATAAGCAGGAATTTTGGACGGTGTTTTTTTGTCCTTTTTCTGGGGGCTGTGCCAGAATTCGGCAAAAGAAAAGTTGGACCTCTAAGAAGAGAAAGAAGCTCATGGGAAATCAAAGCTCTTAAGGCCTGACTGAGCATAGGCAGTGAGCATGAAGACAGAGACAAACAGCGGGTGCACGCTGCTGCTGTTACACACACCCATTTGCTGCAAGATGTATCATACTGATTATATCATCAAACCTAACAGATACAAATTATTTTTCGCGATATGGTATCATCAGTGGAAAACTGACTGTGGATGACAAGTTTTTATATGCTAATCTGCAGCCTCACTGGTAATAATATGCTTTATATCTCAGATATGGTAATCAGTTCTGATTGACTTGTCTCTGTGTATTTGTCTTTTACAAGTGGGTGAATTGGAAGAAAAGCGACAAATAATTCAGCACAATCAAAGAAGAAAACTCACACGCTTGCATTTTGATGCACAAATGTTTCACTGTAGGCTATCCTCCGCTGGCCTGTCTTTCTGCTCTGTTTGGGCTAACTGTTACTGCTGCTGTTTTGTGAGCTGTTTTCTCAGCCTGCTTGCAGTGTCCCTAATCTTTCATCTTTGTGACATTTTCAGATCATGCTGCTAACCGATCCAGAGATAGAGAGCAGCCTTCTGATCAGCTCTGATGAAGGAGCCACCTACCAGAAGTACCGGCTGAATTTCTACATCCTCAGCCTTCTCTTCCACCCTGAGCAGGAGGACTGGATTCTCGCCTACAGCCATGACCAGAAGGTGAGAGAACGGCTGAGGCGAGTTCAGTGGCCAGTTGTTCAAAAGGAATCAAAAGAGCGTTAAGTAAGATAAGCAACAATGAGGGCAGGATTACAGTGGCCAGGAGCAAGACGGATAAACCTGTTACACAAGAGTTTAGCTCAAGCACGGGTCAGAGTTCACGAGTTTCACTTGAGAGGGAAGAGGATAAGTGAGGATAGTAATATTAAAACTGGCGTGGAAGCCCGTTTCATCAGGAGAACAGGAGAAAGATGGGAATTATGATGCTTTTAGTCAGACGTGTATGCTGAAGTTCACTTTGAAAAAGTCTGGCTCGTCTCCTGACTTTACCTCTGGAGGCAAAGGCCAGTGTCACAAAGACATCAAGATAGCAAATAACATGATATCAGCTTCGAGCCTTCTTGTTTTGTGTGACCAGTCATTGTTTGCAAATGTGGAGAAATTCAAAATGGCATATAATGTAGTCCTCTGTTTTTAACAGGGACAGTACTTTAGCCTTGAGAAATGCCAAGTTATTCTGAAAAAGACTGACAGCACTCACTAGACAAGCAACACTAAGACAACAAACAAACCCTCTATGGAAGGCCCAGTCCTTAAATTAATTTCCTTTTGCTATATTCAACCCAGAGAATCCTTTTTTCTTCCTCTTGGTGGAAGTGGGCTTCCATACACTGCAGCTGTGTGCTGTTTAAAGAACCATGTTCACGGATAAGTGATTCAGAAGTTAAAATGCACCAACCCAATAATCCAGAACCCACACAGCTCAGCTCACGCGGGCCTGCAGCTACGTAACGAGCGGTTTTAGGTTGAGAAATTCCTTTAAATCTCTTAAGCATCTTAGCTGTTAACAAGTCACCTGGTTTGAATGCACTGCATTTCAAAATGATGCCACCACATATGAAGCCAGACTTTATAACACACCTCCAGCATGGCTAAAACGAGGCTTCTCAATGAGGAGAATGAGCCACTTTAAAACTTCAGTGGGCGCAGTCTCACTGTTAGTGATATTAATTCATAGAAAATGTATTTTGAAAACCTCATAAACATGTTGCATTTATAAAACAAGGTGGAGTCTGTTGATTTGCCATTTCTGTTTTTATAAACAAACAAACACCTGTTCATCCTCAACCCGTTTATTTATTCAGCATATTTGCTGAACCTAAATAATTCACAGGTGGTATTAGCTCTATATGTGGAGGATTTCTTTCGTTGTTTATCTCTTTGTTGGTTGTTTAGCTTATTGGGTTCTTTTAAGCCACAGACTACATACTGAGAGTCTCACGGCGTTTGAATTTTGAGATAAGTAAACTGAACTTGGTTTAAAACGTACAGATATGAAGTTAAAACCAACTGGTGACCCAGATGTTCAAAGAGTCTTTTTTCTTTTTACATTTTCTCAGTATGTATGATTTGTTCTTCAGTCAAGCTCTGAAAGTGCACCTGAAACCATTTTTGTATTGGTAATAAAATAAAATAAATAAATCATTTCCAGGGAATTTGTGCGTGTGGTAGAAGCTGAACTCGTGACCTCTGACCTCTATCATGCTTATGACTGTTTCTGTTCTTTTGAAATGAAACAGCGTTGACTTAATCTGAGCTGTATTAAAGCACACAGTAGCTTTGTTCAGACTCTGAACTTACTAACGATCCGTCGGGGGGAGCCAAGGTTTTTGTGTTTTATTGACCCAATTTGACGAGCGGAGTGAACTCTCTGCTGTGAATTCATTCAGCTCCTCATTTCCGTCTAAAGTTCTCGAGTTTCTAAAGAACTGTCAAAAAAAGAGAAAGCTACACTGAAATAACTATGAACTAAACCTCAGTATTGACACTGGCTTTTTTTCTCAGTCATCATTTTATTAGCACACAAACTGAAAATTAGAGATTGGAGAAAACACTGACTCATCTAATGTAGGAAGCAGTGTGGGGAGAAAGTAGCTGTATGTCTGAGGCAGAAACAAAAAGGTGGAATTTATAGACATTTTAAAATGACCGTCTGCATTAATAAAAATGCTTTTCTTGCAGCTCAGCCCATTTGGGTCTAATATTTCAGCTATGATGAATAATGAAGGGATCCTCCTTTGTTGTGGACGCGTGGACATGTGGATGTACAGAGTGTGGGTGAACTTGCCTGTCTCTTTTACAATGAAAGTAAATCACGCTCTTACTGATGCTTCCAATGCGCACAATGCGCACACACACGCACACACACACACACACACACACACACACACACACACACACACACACCTTGCTTTTCCCTGGTTTCCATGGAAACCTGTGGTGAAGGAACAGAGAATTCAAGGACAGGTATGTGTGCAACTGAGTGTTCCTTGGATCGTCCACTGTGCTCCCATTATCCTCCTCCAACACGGATTCTTGTTCTTTGACACTAACAGGGTGTCACGCAATCACAAGCATTTTGTTTTTCATTTAACTTTTTTTAATAAAACTTGAAGTATATGAGACAAAACATGGCACATGACATGCACATTTGCCTGTTTGCCGGCTGCGGATTACATCTGCAGAGCATGCTGTGTTTGTATGTTTGCTTGTGTGTGTGAGAGCGCGTGTGCACCACGTGTTTGGCTGCCTCGCATACCAGAACAGACACAAACACAGACATACTTCAATATGGTCCCTGATTAGGACACCAGACTGTCCTGACTTCAGCCTCATCACAAAACATGAACAACTCTATCTAAATACCAAGAGTGATGCGAACAGTGTTTACCAACATGATATTCCAGAGGAAAATTAGACTGGAAAAGTAAAAAAAAGGGATATATTTGCAGTTTTTCACAGTACGTCTTC
>NW_005187572.1:142744-173029 GCF_000239375.1 Pundamilia nyererei | reverse complement strand
CTGCCTCCCCCACCCAGCTGTGCTCCCACCCACATGCATTATCTCCACCCCTAAAGTGCTTCTCTTTCAATCTGCTCACCTCCTTTTTGGCAGTGCTGTTGAATTTCTTGACTAAGAGACCTTTTGGAGGTTGTAAAGACTGCGTCAACCCCCTGCACCCAACTTAACAGTTGCTGTCACTTGCTTGGCTACATACTAACTTGCTGTAGGAGGGTAATTAGTCAGAGTGATTTCCTGCCCCCTCCCACTTCCTTTCTCTGGCATCTGCTTAGCACAGCGTTGCATAGATGTCATGGAAATCTTATCAGCCGTGCTGTTTGCCATTTGTCTCGTCGCTGTTCGACACGCGAATGCGCACGAACCAGATGCGATAGTGAATATATAGTTTGCATATACTTAGGATGAGGCAGGTAAGCTTCGTGTCTCAGAAGCCCCACTGCTTTCTACAGTCACCATCATGCTGAGTGTTTAGCTGTTTTTTTTTATTTAAAGATATTGAGCAACATAGTCATATAATTAAGGCTTTTAAAGTGAAATGCTATTAGAGAGTAATTAGTAAAACTTTTTTTAAAAAACAGAATACAATCATTGATTTGACATCTGTAATAATCTATCAAGATACGGTCTCAGGGATGTTTTTTGAATGCAGGCCTCCATGCTACCCTTCAGCACAGAGTAAATATATGCAATTAGAAAATAAATGAATATAAACAAACAGAGTCACATTTCTGTTATCCACTAATAAATGATTGTTTACACATTCTGCATGGCTGGCCATGCTTAAAATGGAAAAAGGTCCAGCCTGAAACACTGAAATAAGTTTCATGGCTCATTAAATTCCAGCTGTAAGCTACAGAGTAAACGGATTTGTCAGAGAATGCAGTTGTTTGGGGACAAAAAGACTGTCAAGGTTGTTGATATACTGAGCAAGCAGCACGCAGATGCCTGCATAATCATCAAACAAACAAAAAATGGATTGATGTGAATTTTTACGTTTGATTTCAAATAGCACATAAAGAGACAGAGTAGGATTAAAATGATTAAAAAAATCATAGTTTTCATGGTACAGTAAGAAGCACAGGTCTGCAGATATTTGACTGTGACTTTTCTGCTTCCACTTCATAAAATATTAAATAGATTTTAAAAGCCTTTATGAAATATTTAATGAAATAATATTCTGTGCCTATTTTAAAAAGGAATTCAACTCATTATCATATTACAAACTGTTATATTTAAACATTTTATTTGATGTTTTTGAACTTTCAATTTAGTATTTTTTGTGATAACAAACAAACACAATGTTAACATTCTCTGATAAAGGACCACAGAAGAGAGACAAACAGACCAAGATCAATAAAATAAAATATCATGAGGGGAGTTTATAACCTTATAGTGCAACATTCAGGATTCTTGTTCATTCACCAGGTTTCTGGTCACACAGTTTCATCTCTGGTGGACGCTCACTGTCATTCACTCCGTTGTGTGAACTCTTTTCAGTCTCTGTTTCCGTTGTGTTATGAATGGTGGGCTTGGTTGTTTCCATTTCACAGTTATCATTTTCTTAGCTATCAATAGGAGTATCTGTAGATTCTTTTTTTTGTCTGGGCTATATGCCTCTCTAGGTATAACTCCTAAAAGAAATAAGGTTGAATTTAATGGAGGATTAACTTGTAGGATTTTCTGTTTCTTCTTTGGTTCTTTTCCAGAATCCTCAAATTATTGGACAATCCCCACAAATATGTGAATAATCTGCTGTTTCCCCACATTTTCTCCAAGGGCATAGTTCTTCATTAGGTATATAAGATACCTTGTGACAGCTTTTGCTTCCCATATATTATCAGTGATTATAGCATTTAATTCTAATTACCAGTTCTCCTTAATATAAACCGTATTTTGGCACGACTCATTTATTTTGTAAATATGAGAAACATGTTTCTTAGTTGGGAGATGTTTTTCCATAATATTAATATTTAAGCATTTTATATCCAGTTATCCTACATAATACATTACATTATACATAATTCTAAAGAATATAGATTTAAAAGACTGTATTACAAAAAAAGCATGTCTAATACAAATTGCGCCCTAAACGTGAGCACCTCCTTGATGAGTTATGCAGTCCCACCGTTTTCCATCACTTCCCTCGTCTCAAACTCATCATCTGCAGCAACATTACTGTCATGAAAAAGCTTATAACATAAAAACATCATTGTGAAATATGAAACTGAATATGAAAAAAACAAAAATCAAATTAAAAACAGTCAAATTAATTATGAAATAGCATTTGGCCAAAACAATTAGAACTTTAATAACTTCCTTTTGCAAATAGATTCTTGGTTGACACAGCGGTATGGTACAATAAAATCTCATTATTGATGTTTGTGGTAGCATGTGTGTGCGCGCCTGTCATCTTTCTGTCTGTAAACTAGTGATGTGTCGGTCGTGAACGAAACGGCCCTCAGAGCCGGGTCTTTGAGGTGAACGACGCGATCCGACTCCTTATTTGGCGCCATAGGGTTTTTTTTCTCTCTCTCTCTCTCTCGCACTTTTTTCCCGCTTCACTCTGCGTGCGAGGCTTGTGCTTTGCGCTGAGCAGAGGGGGGAGGGGCGGAAGTTACAGTCAGTAGCACAGGAACAGAGCGGGAGGGAGAGAGAGAGAGAGAGCCAGGGACAACAACGTCACATTAGAAAGGTATAGTAATCATCCACAACTATTTTCAGGTGCAGATGATAAAGGATTCAGAAAGTTTATTCATGCAGGTCCATATGACAGAGAATGTGCATCTTCTTTTTGTTTTCATATTTTAATTTATATTTTATTGTGTTGTGGTTTGCAGTGTTTTGTGTTGTTTCACTTTAAATTTGTTTAAAAGGAAAAAGCTGAACATTTAAATAGTTAAAAGTTGAAATGTAAATAGTTGGTTTTTGTATTATAATATTTTATTTATTACATTTTATGTGGAGTGAATAAATAAAAGTATATTTACGGTGGCCCCTACAGACAAAGCACGTACAAACCCCGAAGCACGTACAAAACACAACAGAAGTGCTCCAGGATGCTAGGGGGCAGTGTTGAGCTTTAGTGGCTACATAAGTGTGATGTGTGGTAGCAACAGGTAAATGAACTTTTTTTTTTAATTATTTGAATATATATGAGTGCTGGTGTATAAATACACAAACAATACACATGTGCTTTCAATTAATTTAAGTGATCTAGGTAGCTCTGTTTTGGAGTTTGTACGTGTTTTGTCTCTAGGAGCCACCACATATATTTCTATATAAACATAAAGGTTTTGAACGTATTCTGCTGGTAAAGACCGCCCACATGGCGAGTGGGGATTTGTAAAGAAAAATACAAACACACACTGATACCACTGTTATTATTACTGCTGTTATTCCTGAAGAACAGATCATTAACTTTATGAACAAAATCTAGAATATCAGTGTGCCGAGATCACAAATTCAGTGTAATACGTTGTATCTTGAAGACAGATAATTAGTCAGTTAGTCTTTCAGTAATTCCATAATTGCTTGAAGAACACAACTTGAATAAGCTGAAGTCTCTCAGTTCTCAGTGGATGTGAGTCTGGAATGAACGGAGACACTCGGGGACTCCTTTGTGGACATCTGGATGCATTACACACAGATTTTCACATGTATTCTCTGCTTACTGTGTAAACGATAAAATCTCAGCTTCCAGCGATTTACCCACCAGTGAATAACGTCTGTATGGAGACCACCCACTACGCTTTGGCTCCTCATATCTCATATGTCGCTGCAATTTGCAGGCTTGTTACAGCGAGGCACATTTCTGTAGCGTATGAAAAGCTGCACCCTACACATTTCATTCTTATCGTGTTTTTCATTGTGTTAATGGCTTCATGGCAAAATATTCTCTGTAAGAGTTCTCTAGTAACGCACAGCCGTGTGGGAAGACAGACAGTGATTACACTGCTAGATGTTTTTAAGCCATGTTATTCATTTGCAGTGTTTGAATATTATGTAAATTTTAATCTAATTTAGTACCTTCGACTCGAGCCAAATATGTGTGTGAGATATTGTGAGAAAGCTCGTCTCCCACTCCTCGTTATGCTGCTGCTTTTAAATTGACGAATAAATCAAGGTGTGAAAACAAACCCACAGTAAAGAGTAAACACAGCTCGTGATCTGAAAAAGGCCAGTGTTATATAAAACGGTCAATTTCAGCAAGTGTTAAGATGCATGTGACAAAATACTCATGTCTGGTTGTCTTTCTGCAGCTCTACAGCTCGGTGGAGTTTGGACGGAGGTGGCAGCTGGTGCACGAGCGAGTGGCTCCCAATCGTTTCTACTGGTACGTACGTATAGTGAAGGATAGTTCCTAAATCAGCCATGATGCAGAACGGTTTTTGTTCTTTACAAATTACAGCATTGGCTTGCACAACGCATCCAACCGAGCCCGAATATTTCTTTATTTATAGTGTTTGTAAATTTTTAAAAATATATTATTTTTCTCAAACCAGCCAGCTGATAACATTTTTCGTATTCTAGGAGAAAAACATGCAGCTCATCCATATATAGCAATTGTTTAATGTCTGTGAAATTGTGACAATCCTTCTCTCCCCCACCAACCATATAATTGCTGTCCAACTGTGCTCAAGCATGTTGCCTGCCCTCTGTGTTACGGTGACACACCATCATCTGAAAAGGAACGTCTTTTGCAGTCCTATTGCACTACATGACTCCTGTAGAATCAGCTGTAGCTGGAATAACTTGTAGTGTTCATTTTCTGTGTGACTTTAAGTCTCTCACATCATTGTGGAGGAATTTGTTCCCTCTCTTCTGCTTCAGTTCATTGACGTTTGCAGGCATTTCTTTATGCACAGCTCTCACCACAGTCAGATTAAGGTCTGTCAATTTAACTCTTGCATAATCGTTTTCAGTCAAGCTTTATTTTTCTCACATTTGACTCAGGGATACTTTAGTATGAGGAGTTCTTGACTGACTTAATAATTGCAAGCTGCCCAATGTCCTGTGGCTGCAAAACAAGCCCAAATCATCAGCCCTCCTCCGTTGTGCTGACAGTTGGTTTGAAGTGTTTGTGCTGATATGCTGTGTTTGATTTTCACCAAATATGGCGCCGTGCATTTCAGCCAAACGTCTCCACTTTGGTCTTGTCTGAAGATTTGTGGTTTGCCCACAGGCAGTTTTGCATGTCTGAGCAGAGTCAGAGATGTAGTTTTTGTGAATTTGTTGGGATGCATACAACCTTAAAAAAAACGTTTTCACATGACTGTACATGATTTAAAGGTTTTTTTTGGTTTTTTTTTAATCGTCACGTGAGAAAAAGTCAACTTTCAAGTAACGTAGTCGAGGCATTTTGAGAAAAAATAGAATTAATCCAAAGCTACAATAGTCCTTGAGGCCTTGTGATGTGGTGCTATATAAACAGTGTTGGGTAAGTTAATTAGTAACTTAGTTACATTGCTAGTTACTTCTATCAAAAGTAACTCAGTTACTCGTTACTTTCAAAGTAACTAGTTACTAGGGAAAGTAACTTTGGTTTTACTCAGAATGCTCTTATTAATGTGTTGCTTCCCTGACTGAATGTGCATAATTCCACGAGAGAAATCCCACGCCTGGACCGTCGTCGACTGCTGCCAGGATTCTAGCCTACGTCACAGTGTCACGTGCGCTTTTTATGTCCAACACAGAAACTGCAGTCGTGGTGCTTTCAATTGTACTTGGATCTCGGAAATTCTGCCTTCCAAGTAGGAAGATGTAGGTAACTCCAGACTTCAGATAAGCTGCATATGTGTTTACCAGTCATTTGTTTTTGTAGAGGGCTAGCAAAACAACCGTTTTCGAGGGCGTCGCCATATTGGAATCCAGCATTCTCTGATGAGGTTAACCAGAACGCCGTTTACTCGAGTGTGACATTATTCCCAGGTCCGTGTTCCGATTTCTGAAATAAGTCGAACACAACACATGAAGTAACGAATAACGAGCCTATCTAAATCCCAGTAACGATAAACGTGTTCCTGATTTTGGCATAATAACTATTTACCTTCTTGTTACCACAATAATAACGTAGTTAATGTTACTTAATATGAGCCAGAGAGGTTTTTAAGATTTCCTTTATTCATGTGTCTGACGTGCCTGATCGTCGAGTTCAGTCATGAAGAAAAAGGCTTCAGAACCAGTTTGGAGGGAATCTGAAAGTTTTCTCGTCCACTGAGATGAAATCAACTGAAATAATCGACTAATTTCTTTCAGCGGGCCTTAACCAGCAACACAAGTTGTCATCTTAACGTTGCTGCATTGCTTCATCTTCTCATAATTGTTACAATGTTCCCTGGCCTTCCCTCGCTGCCTCACTGCCACCGCCCCACAGTTGCTGTCCAACTCGGTGTTATCTAGCACGTCTGCCCTCTGTGCTGTAACTAACACGTAACAAAAAGCTTTCACCTCGACTAACTGCAGAGGAACCGTCGGGTAGTAACGAGCTGGGCAGCCAGGAGTGAAGGGAGCCTGAAGGGCTGATGCTGCAGAAGCTGTCAGAGTTCTATTTTGGGACGCTCGCTGTGCAGTAGGTGTGGTGGTAGTCGTGGTAATGAGGCTGCAGAGCGAGCTTATATCTGTAATATACATAGCCACCAAGAGTGTAATCTCATTTCGTGTTTTGGTAAACCTGAGCAGCACTTGGCCACACGCCGTTCTAACTTTGGCCACATTTAATAAGTTTGTGAGCTTACCGTGTGCAATTTGCCTGTGACATTACAAATGTGAAAAGCGTGCAGAGCTGCCTGTATGCGATATACTTTTGCAAGGCGACGGCTGCATCTCGTTTTTATGCATGCCTGTTCTGAGTCGCTTCAGAGGCCACACAGCTGTTCAGACGAGTGTCATACACACAGACGCCCCGCTGTAGGTGTGCCATCACTGAAAATACACAAGTTTAAACAAACCGTCCACTTCTTCTGTGCCCGTCTCACACTGCTCCTGGGTACCTGAATGGATTATTCAGTGAAAATGGAAATGTGGCTCAGATAACTAGGCCATGCTATTCACAGCTGCGTTTCATCTGGGAAATTACCAATACTACCAATAAGTATAATAATGATTAAACGATATAGTGGTCTCTGCCTCTCATTGTGTCTGCTTCACACAGACTCCCCTTTATTTCCCTCCTCGTTTGTGTGTGCGCTCTACCTGTCGACACAGCCTCTTTCCCAGCTTCTCTCCCCCGTCTCGCCCCACCTCCCCCGTTCTCTCCCCTCTGTGTGTGCTGCCTTTGCTTCTCCTCTGATCCCCCAGTCTTTTTAATACATATTTAATGCCGTAATGATTATATGCTATTCCATCTGCGGGCATCCCTACTGTAGTGCAAAAAATCAATGGCTTTTCCTCTCCTAATGATGCCAGGAAACATCTTCCTCCATTTTTCTGGGCGAAAAAGGACCTTGTGGGGACGCTGAACATTTAGATCGCACAGTAAACCCGAGGCCCTCTTTTTCCCTTTACAAGTTAAGCTGCCTTTCACAGTGAAGACAAAGACAAGTTAATTTCAGCAGCCAGCTCCTGCTGATGTTAAGCACGACTGTCATAGTGCTTGACTTAACCTATCCGTCGTCATAAATTTGTCTGACTTTGCAACATGCAATCTCTCGTGTTAGACAGCAGCTGCCATAGGTGACATCTGCCCGAAGGCAAAAGACCAATAGTGATGTTCCTGAAACACATTTGTCTGCCTTTCAGGTCGAAAATGGGTTTGGACAAAGAGCCGGGCTTAATTCACCTGGAAACCAGCATCACTGAAGGACGTGAGTAATTGAATTCCGAGTCCGGTGCTCCATTTTCCGCCGTCTTTGTACTGTATCGTGAACATTGTGCTAAAGTAGAGAAGAATTGGGAGTTGTGTGGACAATTCCATTGAAGGGTAATACGAAGGGACAGCGGAAATGGCCGAGTCGGGGGACACACAATGACAACGGACGGAAAAGTAATGCATATATTAGAATGCTTTTAAAAGCAAGTGATTTAGCTCAGGGGGGCTCTTTTAAGTAGAAAGAAACACTCTTCGTCCTGAATGACAATGAACACTGGGATATTGGGGGTTCATTTTCACTTTTCTGGGAGCGACTCCTTGTTCTTATATTTTTAATATTTTTCCCTAAATTTTGGCAATTTTCAGCAGCAACCCAAAATGCCAATAAAAATAAATATAGAAAAGGATTGAATTAAATGCAAAGAGCACAAATTACTGATAAACAAAAGTATAGACAGAAACTTACAGCATCTACTCTTTTAAACAGCACGTTCTAAAACAAAAGTACATTTGAATAGTTTTAAAACCCCTGCAGATATAATCTATGTACATAAGATTTTAGGGCTCAGTGCTGAACCCCAAAGGTAACTCAGTAAATCAGATATGACTTGATTTATTTTTTATCTGTTGTTGAGATAACTATCATTGTGATAGCTTTCTGAAAAATTTCTTGCTATTTTTTTCCACAGAGGACGATCTGTGGTTGGTATTAATAAATCACCACTCCCACAGACTCCTCCCTTCTTTCTCAAAATTGCATCACTGCCATCGACGCGGATCTATTTGAGTTTAAACCAAACAAACAAAAAAGTACAAATAAAAAACAACTTTTTTGAAAGTGAGATAGATTGGCCTTTTATTTCCTACTCTTATAAACTGAAACAACGTTTGTTCTTTTCCTGTTTCGTGTAAAAATACGTGTTTGGGTGGACTGTCATTGGTTTTTCATTTTCAGTCCAAAGTGGAAAAATGGGGGAAAAGTTTGTACAAAAACTAGTAAGAGCCTGTTCTTATTCCACAATCTGTCAGACAAACTGATGCTTATTTATTTGCTGGAGCTATTTTTCTTTAATCTTTTTTCTGCAAGAAAAATATTTCACGGATAAAATCCAGTTTTAACCTCCTAAGACCCGAACTCTTCCACAGCAGCATTTTTAATTTCTCTTTGATATTTGGGCTGATTGGGACCTGATAAAAGTAAAAACAAAGAATTGGCAGATTTTTTTTTTTTTTACCCAATCTTTGTTTCTAAGAAAAATGAGAGCCATATATGAGGATATTCATATAAAACTTCGATAGAACAGTGGCAGTATAATGTCCTCGTAAGTGGATATCAGGCCCTTGTAGAGCAAAATTGAGTATTTTGGTCTAAATAACCCAAAATGTGATGTCCACATATGTGGACGACAGGTCCTAGGAGGTTAAAGAAGTTAAAAAACACGATCTAGCTTTATTGGTGTTACTAAGAACTTAAAGTCAGGATATATCGGCCTTTGCCACTTCAGTTTTAACCACGTTTCAGTCTCTCTTTAACACTTAAATGATTGTAGTTAGTTTTTTCAATCTCACAGAGTTTGTATGGCACCTCTCTGAGGCCAATACAGTAAGGGAAAGCCAATCATCCAAACATGCATAGCAGACATCAATCGTGTCAGATGTTACAGTCGCACAGCCAGAGACTATCACTATTGATCATGCGCGCATGGGGGGAGCCGGCACATATTTGGCAGAGGCTAACGTGTGGGGACAGGCTCTTTCCCAGCGCTGCGATTGAAGGCAAAGAAAGCAATTGGCTTCTGTGGTCATCTGTCTTCCCCTCCACCCAGCTCCTCCCTTACTGGGACCACTTTATTGACACGAGTAATGTAGGGGCCAAAAGAGGCTGCTTGGCTCTGGGTGAAGGCTGCCTTTCTTCATTGGCTAATACCATTGCTGATGCCAGGGCTTGACGTGTGTGTGTGTGTGTGTGTGTGTGTGTGTGTGTGTGTGTATGTGTGTGTGTGTGTGTGTGTGTGTGTGTGTGTCGGAGCAGAGGCGCTGTATGTCACCTGCAAGCTGCAGAACTGCACCGACGCCAATAAGGGCAAACCATTCCCCGGCTACATTGACCCCAATTCTCTGGTGGTGCAAGATGAGTATGTGTTTGTCCAGGTAGGTAATTGTCCAGTTTGCTCAGTAAGAAATATTACAGAAAAGTGTGTGGAGGAGAAAAGATGTTGGGTTTTCTGGGGAATTTGTCAAGGTCATTCTTACAGAGAGATGCTATTAGTTGAGCTATACGTGTGAAAATCCTTTATCTGCTTTATTAATGTCTACAAACTTTTTTGGCTCACCTTAAGGTGTCAACTGGGGGGAGGCCAATCTACTACGTGTCAGCTAAAAGAGATGTCTTCACCCCTATGAAGCTGCCCAAGTATACGCTGCCCAAGGTAAGAAATATACCTCGTTGGCTTCTTTCTTTTTTCTCATTTCTAAAGGGGAAAAAAATAGGCTTTAAACTTTGTTCAATATGAAGGCGAAACTTTCAATAACGCTCCAGATCGTGCCGGCTCCGTGTGGTGCCCTCTCTGTTATTTATGGGCGAATCAAGGGCAAAAGTAGCTCTCGCAGTGTTTCCAGAATTGTTATTCCATGCTGCTCCATGTGCGCGTGGCCTCGCTTGTCACGTCCCCGTTGACAATTAAACATGTTTTATTCAATCAAGCTCTGGGCGCCCAAGTTGCTGCCAGCTCACTGCAAGGTGTTGCTGGCACAGTCAGAGGTAGATGAAGCACACAACTAAACAGCATGGCCTCAGCTGCATAACTCTGCCCAATAAGCCCGATGTAGTCTTAATGATTGCTGTATCCTCTTAGTGGAAATACATGAATACTAAACGTGAAGCGATTCTGATTAATGAATATGATTAAGCCCAGCAGGAGGGTAAGAACAATATGTATACACTAAAAAATTACATTTCTATTAGCATAGAAGAGATCATGTTGCCTAAAAAAAACAAATTAAAGCCTTTAAAAATTTCCATTACAAATGACAGTAAATGGATGTTCTTTTAAAGTGTAATTTCAAGCTGATGATGATATTAAGAGCACGCATAAAGAGGGGATGTTGACTTTTATTGGATAAAAGCAATGAACAAAAATATCAATATGCAAAATGCACAGAGGAGTCGGGAGCACACTGAACAGAGCTAACTGTTTGTTGTCTCTGTCAAGATATTAACAAACATTTAAACTGCTTTTTAAAGAGAGGGAGTTTTAATCATTATGATGTTACTATTAAAGATTGTACTTTGCTATTAAAACAACCATTTGTAAGTCTGTGTGCATTACTATAAGATCATGGCTGTTTCCCATTGTAGTTATATAGTAGAACTGACACAGGGCAATGTGGTACTGCGCCAACAAATTCACCAAATTCACACATTGCTTATAACACCACATAAATAAAGGTGTCGCGGATGAATACAACAAAATAAAATGAGACAAAAACTTTGGTATTTTCTTAATATAATAATAAACCCGAAATTACTGTGTAATTGTGTAACTTTATTAGCAGCATCCTCCTGAAAATGCGCCAACAACATTAAGAGTAACATCCTCCTCTCTGCTCCTTAATGCTTTCTGGTCACTATGGTAACTCGGAGATATTTCTTGCAAAATAAGACGGCGAGTTAACGATACAAACCCTGAAAACCATAAATTTCACAGCCGAGCGTGAACTCAACGACTCGTGGACGGGTACCGGGGACCGCTGCATTACATGGGCAAAAGTCCTGAGCTCTACCTTTTAATCTTTGAATCCAGGTCTGTGCGTTCCCATTGCTACAGGTGTATAAAGTCCAGCATTGACCCATGCAGTCTTCATGCATCGTTCTAAAGATCTCACTGAATTTCAGTGTGAGACTGTAATGGGATGAAATTGTTGCCACAGGTCGGTTTGTGACATTTCTTCGCTTGTAGATTTCCCGCCATCAGCTGTAGGTGCTATTGCTGCAAAGTGCAGCTGTTTGGGAACTACAGCAACTCATCCATGAAGTGCCAGACCTTGTAGGTTATAGAGCAGACTCTGTGTGCTGAGCAGTGCTGGTCAAGTTACTTGAAAAAAGTCATTAGTAACGAATTACTGATTACTTCTCCAAAAACGTAATCCTGATTACTTATTTTCAAAAGTACTTAGTTACTTGACACACAGCCTGAATACGTAATAAAACAACAGACCTTTCAGCCCAGTTCTTTTTTTTCTGCATCCATTATATAAAATGTAATCAAATGAAAAAGTCTCTTTTTAAAACTTGTTTTATTAGTTTTAATCTTTTAACTTTATGCACCTTGCATCAAGCAAAAATTAAATTATATGTAACTGTCTGTGGTTTGAAGAAATTTATTTGCTATTTAAACCTATTTCCTGCATGATCCATCATATAAAATAAAATCATGTTTTGTGTTTGCACTCACTCTTTCAAATAGATGCAAGTAAAACAGCAGAAAATGAGTAAAATCAAAGATTCAGCAGCACTGAGTCCTGTCGCTCTTAAATCTATTGTCCCCCGTTTAGCAGGAGTGGGGCGGGTGGAGGTTTGCCAACAGTGGTCATGTCAGCGGGGGGATCCGGGGGTTTCTCTGGGAATGTCACATTCCCGTGGCAGCTCGCTCAGATATGAAGTTTCATTTTTCACGGTAGAAAGAAGTTTTCTTCCCACACAGAGTGAACAGCTGATGCTAATGTTTTTGTCCCTTTTTAGGGAGTCAGTACTTCCACGCTTTAAACGCTGCATGGTCGTACTCTCTCCTGTACTCCGTATTATCCATCGTTGATCTGCACACGTCTGTTACCATGAACGCTTACGTCACTGTCATGAGACACTCTCACAAGCAAATCACGGTTTAGTAATGCTTACAGGAAAGCAACAGTAATCTAATTACTTTTTTTGCAAAGTAATACCTTACTTTACTCGTTACTTTTAAAAAGTAATCAGATTACAGGAATGCATTACTTGTAACGAAGTTGCAAACGCTCAGTGACTGCAGCGATCCAAACCTCATCTGGTATTTATATCGGCACAAAAACAGTGTGCCAGCAGCTTCATGCATGGGTTCCCATGTCTGAGGTGTAATGTGTTTCGTCCACATGGTGTATATGTCAATTTGTTATTATTGTCAAGACTTTTTATTGTATGATACAGAACAGCACAAACATAAGTTGTAAAGATAAAAACGCTGGGGTAACAAGGGTCTGTGATATCATTTTACTCCTACCAGGATCTGCATGTGATCAGTACGGATGAAAACCGTGTCGTCGCGGCTGTGAGGGAGTGGAACCAGAATGAAACCTACAACCTGTATGTGTCAGACACTTCGGGGGTCTACTACACTCTGGCTCTGGAGAACGTGGTCAGCAGCATGGGCCTCGAGGGAAACGTCATGGTCGACCTCTACGAGGTAAAAAAACCATTCAATTTCAATTCAATTCAATTTTATTTATACAGCGCCAAATCACAACATCAGTCACCTCAAGGCGCTTCATATTGTACAGTAGATCATACAACAATAGATACAGAGAAAAACCCAACAATCATATGACCCCCTATGAGCAATCACTTTGGTGACAGTGGGAAGGAAAAACTCCCTTTTAACAGGAAGAAACCTCCGACAGAACCAGGCTCAGGGAGGGGCGGGGCCATCTGCTGTGATTGGTTGGGGTGAGAGAAGGAAGACAGGATAAAGACATGCTGTGGAAGAGAGACAGAGATTAATAACAAGTATGATTCATGCAGAGAGGTCTGTTAATACATAGTGAGTGAGAAAGGTGACTGGAAAGGAAAAACTCAATGCATCATGGGAATCCCCGGCAGCCTACGTCTATTGCAGCATAACTAAGGGAGGATTCAGGGTCACCTGGTCCAGCCCTAACTATATGCTTTAGCAAAAAGGAAAGTTTTAAGCCTAATCTTGAAAGTAGAGATAGTGTCTGTCTCCCGAATCCAAACCTGGTTCCACAGAAGAGGGGCCTGAAAACTGAAGGCTCTGCCTCCCATTCTACTTTTAAATACTCTAGGAACAACAAGTAGGCCTGCAGAGCGAGAGCAAAGTGCTCTAGTAGGGTGATATGGTACTACAAGGTCATTAAGATAAGATGGGGCCTGATTATTTAAGACCTTGTATGTGAGGAGCACTGAGGAGGACCACTGATGCTGTATCCACAGGAAAATAAACTCTGTGTCTGAAGCAGGAACGTCGCACAAATGCAGAAACCTCAGCTTTAGTTTTGGAGCCTGCAGTATTCATTTTAGACAATTCTCTGTTTTTAAACAGGAGGCCTGCTCGATGAGCATGCGTCCTGCAGGTTTATTACGAATGCTGATCAATACTTTGGAGCTAGCAGGCAGACGTGATGAAATGTACTTGCTTTGTCATTTTGCAAAGGAACCCTGCTGCTGTAGGCCTACAATCTTCAGAGCACGTTGTGTGAATATGAAACAGCTTCAAAGTGCTGACATCAACAAAGGCAAAGGGGCATTGTGCCAGCCATATAGATTTTTAGGAGCCTGAGATTATTTCTTCCTTTGATTAATAACTGCAGATCACTTTGCACAACACACCAAATCCAAAAACAGAAGGTGTGCTATGAGCTGGTGTTGAGGCTCTGTGGAACTCACGATGCTTTTAAGTTTAACGTAGAATAGAACTATATCTGTGAATCTAATAATTAAGCCCTTGGTGATGCCGCTCATGTCTGCTGTGGCCCGAGCAATAGAATCGAATCTACTGTCTTGATTGGGGTCGCCACCCGAAACATATGATGTGCTAAATCTCTCCTTCAAGCGAGATTGAAGTATCTGTCAATTACTAAAGTGGAGTTTCATTGCCTGATGCCACTGTCACAGACTCAATTCAGTATCCCTGAGTCGTCCTGCAGGTCTCCAACAGGGAGTCAGATTCATTTAAGACACACATCGATTATTCACAAGTCTCCAGACAGTCGATCATTTCCCACTTAGGGTTTGTGACTGTGTTTGGTTTTTGTTGGGAATGCAGAAGTAAGCTGCGTTTCCTTGAAGTGTCTGATTTGCTTTTGCAATGCGTTGCGATCGTTTTCGGCAACGTGACTTGAAAATAGGAAAGTAATCATATTTATTGGTCAAATAAAGTAAAATTTCACATAAAGCCGTGAACCGTTCTGATTCTGCAGGTAGCGGGAATAAAAGGAATGTTCCTCGCCAACAAAAGGACGGACAACCAAGTGAAGACGTACATCACCTACAACAGAGGCAGAGACTGGAGGTTACTGCAGGCGCCGAGCAAAGACCTGAGAGGCAACAGCATTCACTGTGTGCTGGTGAGTTTCTTTGCATCTGCCAGCGAGATGCGTTCATACAT
Source organism: Pundamilia nyererei (assembly GCF_000239375.1). Classification (NCBI taxonomy): domain Eukaryota; kingdom Metazoa; phylum Chordata; class Actinopteri; order Cichliformes; family Cichlidae; genus Pundamilia; species Pundamilia nyererei. The sequence goes on along the minus strand of NW_005187572.1, from coordinate 157,846 downwards.
GTTTTTATATGTGTGCGCTTCCATCAAAGAGAGGCCTTGACAGGAGTTGACTGATCCCAGCAGCAACGAGAGCCCAAGCTCAGAAAGAGCAGCACTCGTCAAAGCTGAGTGCTCTGAGGCTGCTCAGCTGAAAGGTCAGCCATTTTGATTCAGTCCAATAAGCTGACCTCCCATTTAAAGAAACACAGAGAGAAAGACTTGTCAGACAGAAAGGCTTTTCTGTATTTTATCTGCCTTCCTTTCTGAGAGCCTCTAGAAAGTTGGAGGCTTCTCATACTCTAGTGGAGTTTTCACTCACTAGTAAAGTTCAGAATTACAAGTAAACAACCTACCCTTGAAAATGGAAACCGCTTATTTCTTGTAGCACATTTTTCTTTTCAATACCTTACCTCTTTGTGTATTTCTCTGTTAAATGAAATGTTGCAAAACCAGTGACTCAAAGAGAAAAGCTAGGTAAAGAAAGCACAAAAGTCCTGAGCATTTGTAGAGTTATGTCAATACTCCAGCAACCTTAGACGCTAGAACCACTTCTGCAAGAATCATAGCAAAGCAAGACATTTATACAGAGGCCAAGGATGAAGTCAGTCAGTGGATGGAGTACAGATTGTGTATTCGGTTTTTAAATGATGACATATGAACCCTGCTTTCGGGTCCAAACTACTCTTTGTTTTTAACATGTTTTAATGCTTTGTATCTTGTTCTATTTAATCTGAACAAGAACCTAAAGAAAATCTCAGTTTTTAAACCCTTACGAACTATAACTACAGCCCCGCCCTTGCAGCAGTATATTAATGACTAACCTCATATTGTGGATGGATTATCTCAGTCGTTCTCCTCACTGAAGTTTGGTCCCTTTTACAGCATCCTGCCATGTGATTGCATTTGTCCCTAACCATCGGGAACCCTCACGTTAACTTTTATCGAGTGGAAAAATTAGCTTTCATCCTCCAGCTTCACTGTGCTGATGTGTTTATGTCATGCTAACATAGCTGTGTAGTTAGCCACCACGTAGCACATCATTATATACCAGCTAGCCCAACTTCAGAAACCCTACAAATGTCACTGCTGTTTAGTTTTCTGTCTTCATTTATGTCAGAAGTGATAGCAGAGCTGTACGTTTTAATTGATCAGAAATCCCTCAGTCAGAACATGTTTCCATCTAAAGATTACATACCTAGCGAGCTAACTTCAAACATTGTTAAACTTCATAAATCCTGTTTTCATGGATGCCTGGATGTTAAACTTTATTGTTACACCTGGTAGAGCAGCAGCGCTGATCATTTTATTAAAGATGGAAGACAGTTTGTAACTCTCAGTGATGCCGCAGTGTTTGTTTGACTTTGGGACCTAAAGCGTAGTTTGGACCCGGAAACGGCTAATGATGTCAGACGTAAAGACCAGATAGGTGCTAAGAAATGCCAAAAGATGTGCCTTGCAGACAACAATGGGGGTGATCAGTTAAGGGGAGGGATATTCGAAAAGCACAAGACTGTGCACAAGTTTGCTCACATTGTTATTTTAACAACATTGTGTTAATTAAGAAGCAACCAAGTGGCAACCTCCAGGGCTGGATGATGCTGGCAGGTCTCATCACTGATAACTGGAGCTGATCACCACTGCACCATGTTTGCGGTTTTGATTGCTTTTAGAAGATTATTAAAATCAAGTGACCTGAGAAAAGTATGACCTACTGTGTGGTACACGCCAAATTGTGCTTCAGTTCTGTTGGTGAAATTCTAGTTTTTTATTAGTCTACACTCATTTCCAGCAGGTATCTGTGCCCCTCCAGTGCAGCTGGTCAGTGCAGCATGGTAATCAGACTGCTAAGACTAGCAGATAACTCAACCCTTGGACCAGATCTGATGGTTTCTGGCTCTAAAAGAACCTACGTGGCAGCCGTTGAAATGCTAATTGTGAGGTTTAACAAATGCTTCGTTTAGATGCCATAGGTGCGTCATGGCGAGGAGGAGCTACAGCCATCTGTTATCGTGTCTGTGGCAGCAACAAAATATACAAGTGTCAAAGAACGAGGGTTAGACGCTTCATCAGTACAAGTTTCGGATGAGCACGGCTCACTTTAATCACCTTCTACTAATACATGTCGCTAGATGACAACAGTTTGACAGTTGGTGTCACTGTAGCACACCTTCGCATATGTCCTCTTGAAATGACTGTATGTACAGAAATAATCACCTTTTTTGATAAACCAATTAGCGATTCAGTGGCATGCCTCGCCTTCCACCCATATTATACAGTCATTTGTCAGGAAATGTCAGAGTTTTAATAAACCTCTAAACAGCCCGTCACAACATGGCCTGCACCAGTGGCATTTTGCTGGGTCGTAATGAGAATTGTGCCTGTAAAGGTTAACCCAATCAAAATTAATGGTGAGGCCAGTCAATGGGGAAATGGTGTTTGTGATAAAACATAAGACTTGGGAGGGTTGCTGATCCACGTTGAGGCAATAGCAGTTTTGCGCAGAAGCATCTTTTGGAGGTTTTTTTTAATAACTGAGTTTTTGATTTCTCTCTGTAGCCGTACTGTTCACTACATCTCCATCTTCACGTGTCTGCAAATCCCTACACATCTGGAAACATAGCCAGCAGGGACTCGGCGCCGGGGATCATTGTCGCATCAGGTGGGTGAGAGGGAATATGTTTCGAGTGGCACGTCGTCTACATTCTCCGTGTCTTCTTGGACTTCTGAGGAGTTTTCTTTAAGACAAAGCTCATGTTTTTATCTGTCGTTAAATTATTTAATAAAAGAAGGACTTTTAGCCCTTGACTGAAAGGTTAAAACATCTAACCAGTGCTCACTGTTGTTGATTTGCCAGGGTTGTAGAAGGAAAGTCGAACAATATGTGCATTATTCAGTTAATAAAGTAAGGTATCCTATGGTTTGCTTAGATTTTAGTGTACAGCAAAGGTAACATGAAAGAGCCTCCAAACTGCAGAGACATTAGTGATTAAAAATGCTTCTCCTTTACTGTTTTTCTTCTTTCTTCTGTGTTAACTTTAAGATATCTGTCTGTTTCTCTTAGTTATTAATCATTTCTGTGCATTTTCCATGACTTGTTCTTCTTTGCAGTTGCACTGTAGTGTTTGTTGCATTTAGCATCGGTACATCACTCCCGCAAGCATGTGACATGCTGGCATCAGCTCACCTTAAAACGCAAACAGATAACTTGACAACAGAAAAACCCCTCAGAGCAGCATTGTTCCTGAGAACACGTGAAAAATAGGCAAGGACTCTAATTGATTCACTGTGAAGAAAAAAATAAGGTAATGTGACATCAGCAGCCCCCAGGTGGATGCACACCTGTGATATTTACTCCCGTGTGGACCGGCTCTGTCAATAACATGCAGGCACCGGCCTTGGGTGTCTGGAGAAGGCCAAGTTTACCCTACCAGCATGAATGCCATGACCTTTATGAACCACTGTGGGATAAGTCGGTTTCACTGATTTGGGAGTAAAACAATTAACTTATTTATTTCAGTCTATGTCATTATTTCAGCTACAGAATGGTGAAAATGAATGAGAATGATTACTTATTTCTTCTTCGTTTATTTCTTCTTTTCTGTCCCAGACCATCATTTGGAAGTTATTTTGGGAATAAAAATGTTGGAAAATAGTCCTAAAACAGTAAAACTTATTCAAAGTCCTGGGTTCTGAATGATTATCTCAGTTTTACATTTTTTCTGCCTTAGTAAAAAGGTGGCAGATGACATGGGAGACATTGCGGCATTGTGTAAAAATCCCATTTTACAGAGTTATGAGGAAAGGTTAGCTTTAAGGTAGGGTCATCAAGTCCATGAGCTGAAAGACACATTAAAAGCTAAAATGATCTATTGATACTGAGTCTATTCATACACTTGTGATTAATTAATGTTATGTTATGAACATTAGCCCATTCACAATGTGACATGGGATGGACTTTTAAACATTCCAATAGTTTTGTGGTCTTGTTCATCAGTGGGGGAAGAGAGGAGCGGGAGGTTGACAGATGGATTAGTACTGATGCGATCAATCACTGGTCCAGTCTCTGTGGTTAAAAGCATGAAGGCAAAGCTGTCGATTAATTGGTCAGCTCCTATCCTCGTGTTTGACCACAAGCTGTGGGTCATGACTGATTGAGGATAGTATCAACAGGACAGCTTCCTCTGTAGGGGGCCCAGACTCAACCATAAAGAGGGTGAAGAGCTCATACGGGAGGGGAGCAGGGGAAAGCCACTACCATAGGTTTAGGTCAGATTTTCTGTCTGGTAGGAAACTCCAAGGGCAGAACCAGGACATGCTGATGAGATTTTGACATGCTTGGGAATGTCTCTGAGCTGAAAGCTGGGATGAGACTGGATATTTCTGCTTAAATATCCAGTCTCATAAATATACTCTCTAAGTGTATGTATATACACTTAGACAGTATTATAGCAAAATAGCCTTTATAGTAGTGAGACCAAACACTGAGCTCACTGTAGGATAAGGGATCAACATTTAATGGGCCTTTATTTAGCTGAGATTGCTATTACAAGTTCATTTATTGGTCAGTAGCAGGAAACTGGACTATAATCCACATGGTCACTGTTGTTTGGAGTCCTGTAGAATTTGTAGGCAGTAGACTACAGTACTTTCGCAAGACTATGCTCATACTGTAAGTTGTGCAATGTGAGGGCTAGGAGATCTAGTAGATCTTTATTTTCTATGTCTGGGTTACAGTGCAGTTTGTGACACATTAAAACAGAACTGTTAGGTAGAAAAAATGAGACCTTTATAATAATAGCATCCCAAGATTTCATCTCAACTCTAAATTGTTCATTGCAGCATTTGTTGCTTGTTATTTGAAGTCAAAATGAAAGTAAATCTGTTATTTCGACCGCCCGTAGTGCCATACGGGACCCCAAACTGGAGACTTTATAACTTTCAAAGACAGGAAGCAGAACAGTGATGAAAGCAAACGTGTATTTTAGAATATTAATTGATTACCAACAACGTCTTTCAGACATCTGCTGAGTTCTCCCTAATCTTATGTTTTTAATTAAACCCAACCCTGAACCACTGTCAAGGTGGAAGACTCGAGGAAATCATTATCAATCAAGATGACATGAGGCTAGAGGAGATGCTAAACATTAGCACGTATACAATTATAGTTCTGTGAATTATAAGTGTATTACACTGTTAGTGCATGATACAGATGCACTGTATCCACAGCATACCTGTACATCACACCAGCATGGTGACAACATCAACTGGAGCTCAGCAGAAATCTAAACATTCAGCACTCGTGTAGCTCGTATGTTATGATGAGTGTGAAGCCTATTGTTTTTCAAGAGGCATTCAGAGTAGGGGACAACTGGAAAAACCGCCACCTGGCGCCAATTACGGGCTAAATTAAAGCAATTACAGCCGTCTGCACAGAATTAGGGAAGCTTGTCTTAATGTGGTCAGAACTGCTGAATGAGGGATACAGTAATCTGGATTTATTGGTTAATTTAGGGGTATGGGCAAATGTTGCACTGCACAATAGATCTTTCAGAGGACTGTAATTACAGCAAATGTCTGCAGCTGCAAGCTGGTGCCTCCTGCTGTAGAACCACCTCTTGTCTGAACACAATGTGTAAAAGTCGTGGTGTATTTTGTCAGAAATTAATTTCCTTTTTGTGCATCAAACTGTCTCTCCACCTCGAAGCCCTTGATCAAGTTTGTTTTCTATCCTTTCTGTGAACTGGCCTCACGTCCAGGCTCCATTGGGGCAGAACTGACCACCAGCAATGTCAGTGTGTTCATCACCTCGGACGCAGGAAACACGTGGAGACAGGTGAGGCAACTGTTTTTGGACTGTTGTGATGTCTCGCTGGTAAACTAATTCTGCATGTGTCACATTTGAGGAAAAAGTATCTAAGCTCTAACTCTTCACATGGCAACAGCTGACTGACATTTAACAGTTGGTACGAACCACACTGTCAACTTCTGCAGTCTCCTACTGACTGAGAACATTACTTTCTTTTCCAGCTGATCACAAGTGACCAGACTGTTAAACAGAACGAGTCCTCTCACGCTTTAGCTCCGTGTTTTAGTTTAACACCACTTTATATAAAGTTTAGAGATAGTTTGGTTGTATGGAATATTCAAGCTTTTAATCTTGTTATTCCATCATTGCAGACTAGAGGATAACCATCCCTCTGAAAAAAGGAGTAAAGGAGTTCATAAAAGTATTCATTAATTCATTAAAATTATTTTAAATGTTTTTCTATTAGCATATACTTTTATATAAAAGATGTATGAAAGTCGAGCCAACGTGTCCTTCACTAGTTTTGGAATCTCAGAGACACAAATATCTGATCATTAGTGTCAGGTAACAACAAAAAGAATATTCCAATGTTCACTTCTTGGATGCACTGCGCCATGTTATTTGTCAAGAACACAAACACAGTGGAGAGGCCCAGTTCAGTGACTTGAGTGTTGGGTACTTCTGCATTGGCTTTATTTCCCCCCCAGAGGTGGTTGCATGTCGGTGGATAAATACAGAAATATAGAGGACAGTTGCAGGCTGATCCACTTACCATACACTGTGTGTGTGGTTCACCAACCCACTGGAGAACTGACTGTTTGGTCTTTGTATTTTTCTCTTGGGTGATTTCTGGGAAGGTGAAAACAATGTGTAGGAAGGCAGCTCACAGTGTATATGAAAGTATTTCCAGAGCTGACTTTCATTCACTAACATGGATTTTAAGCTTGGCTTCAAAAAACGTCAAGGCAAAGTGAGCAGTTGGGACCTGAGCATTGAACGTTGTGTATCGCATTAGAACATCCGCCTGTCTTCCTCTGTTTGATTTCGCTTGTCTGTGGACTCCAGTTCCAGTAAACATGGCTGGCTGTCAGTCTGAAATGACCTGCAGCCCTGATCATAATCATCCATGTGGTTATCCACCATCCCATTTAGCTTCTGAGTTTCATTTTAAAAAAAGCCTCACACATGTAAACAAACCAATGTGCAGTGATGAGTATGAGGTGATTAGGTCAGATATTACCCCTCAGATGGAGATCCAGAATGCAATTAGCAAAATGACTGTTACAAAAATAATTTGGGATTTGTTTTATGGAAAAGTTAACATTGGTGGTGGAGAGTGCAAAGTTAGAGTAACTCTATAAGCACCATTAGTAAAATGAAAAATCAGAAACGACTGCATTCATCCACCAAGGCTGAACATTAATCCAACACTAAGCATGAATTGACTCCTGAGCTCATATTTTATACCCATACTGAACCCAAGAACATCAAGACAATGATGCAGATTATGAAGAAATGAAACAAAACAGTAAAAAGTCCTTTAAAAATGTCAAAATCTTGAAATTGACTTTAAAAGTTTATCAAAGAAATAATCAAATACCTCATCAGAAAAGGTAAGAGCCAGGAAAACCCCTTAAATTTTCATCCACATATAAATAAGACCAATTAAAAAATCAACATCATTGTTCAGAAACAAACTCATCCCCACGGCTTCTATTCGGGCGCCACAACGTTCTAATCAGATCAGTTGTTCTTGTTTCCAAGCACAAACAAATTTTAATTTAAGAGTCACAAAGTTTGCCAAGTCACTGCTATTGGCGAAGATCAACTTCCTGCAATTACACAATCATGCAGTGCAGCAAATATGTTATATTTATTAATATTACAGCCTCATGTCTGATAATTAATTTTTCCAACGATGTGCCCCGTTAAATCTTGAACAAACAGCCGCTCGCCATATGGAGCACAATGAACCGACTGACCTCCCGTCCTCTCGCTGAAAACATCCTCCTCCTCGCTCGTTGCCTATCCTCAAGTTTGGAATATAAGTCCTCAGACAACAGCCAGCTTTTTTTTTTAAGGTCACCAATCATATTACTTCTAAAGACCGGCTGAATTCATTGGCTGCATAAACCGCACATTAGACGGCCTCTACATCACTAGATTCACTTCAGTTTATGAGGCTTGTTTCTAATTAAACACAGCAATGAAAAATAATTATGTGGAAGGTAATGTAGCAAAGCAGGGCCATGATTTGCATGTATGAGTGTGTCTGTTGTGAAAAATGACAGGGTGGGTGTGTGCAAATGTGTATACAAGTAAGAGTACATCAAGCGTTTTTGTCCCAGCAGATTTTTGATGAGGAGTATGCAGTGCTGTATCTTGACCAAGGAGGGGCTTTGGTGGCAATAAGACACACTCCGCTTCCCATCCGACACCTGTGGTGAGTCATTATAACAGAGACACCATTTGTCACAGCATGACTAATTTTCTCTGAGGAAACTGCAAGTCCTAAGTTAGCCAAGTAAAGGAAAACGAGTTTGTCTTGGAACGAAGGGAGGGTACGACTCTGTTTAGAAAACCTTGGATGATTGTCATTCGGCTTTCTGGGTTTGAGACTGTAATGACTTTTGCTCTCACTGATCAGCGTTCTCCGAGCGGAGAACCTTCAGCCCTGCGTGGAATATAAAATAAAGTCGTTAGACAACTCTCAGGGTCATTAGTGTGCGCACACAGTTGAGGGATTAGCAGCGGCCCCTTGTGAAGCAGCTGTTTGTGTTCCCAGGTTGAGCTTCGACGAAGGACGGCAGTGGAACAAATACAGCTTCACCAACACGCCCTTGTTTGTGGACGGGGTGCTCGGAGAGCCCGGAGAGGAGACTCTCATCATGACGTGAGTAGAAAAAAAACAGAGGAACAGCAAATTGCTGGTGTCTTTAAATGCGCGCTCTCTCGCGTCGTGACCCGAGCCTGTGCCGATTCCATCTATAGCTCCGCTCTATTCAGGATTCCTGACTGTGTGTTTTCCTTTTCATGAATAAAAAGGTTTCTGTCAAGGTCTAGCCAACATCAAAACTAGCTGTCTGCTGATTATGATCACAGGAGATCAATGCTTCAGTGACAACCTGACTGCCCATTTGAAGAGCATAAAGAAGAGTGATCAAAAAATGCCTGAGAAAACAGACGAGAAACTTTATTTCTTTATAAAGTTTTAACTGCATTAGAAAGTGGAGAGAGGCGTGGGGATGATTTAGCGTGCCCTGAGAAATCAGATTTATGAAGATTCCTTCTGTGTTCTTTCAAATTTATTATTAGAACAGCCCAGAGCAGAAGTGCGTGCATATGCTATGACGCAGCACTGCTCCCTTATTGGAGCAGAGATTTAGGACTTTGGGACGTGTTACCACAGCCATTACATCAATGTTTCATGATACCTGCCATAAATGACAGACTGACAGCTGGATGTGGAGTCAGCCTTACAGGAGAGTGATAGGGCACAGCTGGAGAGAGAAAAAGGAAAATGCAGCTCTTTTTTTGGTGGGACTCGAGGGTGGGGAGCTAAAGGCGATGCTGGTAGAATAAGTTCTCGAATGCAGAGCCTCTGAGCTGGCAGACACACCATTAGTTTTCATAAGACCATCATGCACTGTTTTCTTATCAATTTGTACTCATTTTTACAGTAAGTGCCTGTCATGGCTGGGTGCCTCAGAAGCTAATTGACAGATTGATTGTGATAAATATGCTGTGGTATGAATGGTGAGGAGGGGTCAGTGCAAAGACACGCAGCCACTCAATTTAGCTAGAGATGGAATATTTATCCACTTAGTCTCATAACCTTGGATTGTGTTTTGTTCCTGACCAGTACATAAAAAAATATGGCTTTTCGTTCTGATTAAGTTAAACTTTAAAAGAAAGGTTTTTTAGTAACAGCATAACGCTGGAAATTATATACTGTGGATTTCGTTTTTAGATTGGGAACATTTCAAGTGTTAGTCACTGTTAACGAATCGCATGTAAAGACTAAAGCCTTCCAGCAGAACAATTTATTGCACAATATGTCTTATTTTCCATGTTTCATTTCAGTCTGTGCTGACACCATAAAATAAAACCAACAAACCCTTTATTGGATAGGGAAGCTGTGTGGAGGTGACAAAGTAAGTTGAGGTTGAACTTTCTGTTGGCTCTCTGTAGTCGCTGCACAACTATTTCTGTCACGTGTGCTTTGAATGAAAAGTTGGATGCCTTCTCGAGTCTAATGTGTTTTCCAATTTCCCAGCTCCCTACTAGAATCCAGCAACTGGTGGTCACTTGCTGCAAGACAGAGCCATGCAACAGCGACTCTTTTTGTTTTAACTTCCATGTCTCTGGCAGTATGTCTAGGGTTAGGGTTGTGAGTGTAGGCCGGGTTTGGGTTTGGTTAATGTGCTCTCCTTTACATAGATTTTTCACCTCTTTGCACTACTTACATCGAAACACTTTTAACAGAAAAACTGTACCTACCAAATGAATGAGAGTTCACTTGAAATCCAGCATTTAGTCCCTGAAATCTTTTTAGCATGTTGCGAAAGCCTAAGCCCTAAGCCTAGACAAATCACTGGTGACTGGATGGATTTCAAGAGTGACTTCAGTCATGCTATCAAGTGATCAAGTAAATAATAAGCAGTTATGCTTTACAAGATACCGAGCTGAATTCTGGCTCAAACCTCCTGTAGCCTCTCTTTCTGGTGCTCTGCTTTCCTTCCACAGTCCAAAGATATGCTCTCATCTGTGATGGATGAGGAGCCAGCCCAGGGTGTACCCTACGTTTCGCCCTACACCTGCAGGGATAGGCTCCAGCATCCCGATGATGCTTACTTGGATAAGTGGTTAACAAAGTGGATCATTGGATGGATGAATAAGGTTTCAAAGAGGCAGACTGCTAGATTAGTAAATTAAAAATACAATGGAGGATAAAAAGTGCCTTTCTGTTACCTGTTGGTTCTTCCAATGATGGATCGCAGGCGGCAGATCTTGTGTGTTTTAAGTGAGGAGCCAAATGCACACAACGCAGGCGGGACTGATCTTAACAAAAGTGCAGATTTATTCGGACTAATGGCAAAACAGACAAAACAAAAGGCAAAGTCAGAGTTGAGATAAACTGAACTGGGAGAGCTAACCTAAACACTAAACTTGGACACAGGGAACGTGGATGGTGACACGAGGAACCTAGACATGGAGACCTGGAACATGATAAGAACAGACAACCCGGCAATGACCACATATTATAAACACACGAGGGTGACGAGGGAAGTGGAAATGCTGGGGAACACAGCTGGGACGAATAGACATAATGACACAGGAGGAAGGAAAACTGAACACAGAATGCAAGACTGTCAAAATAAAACAGGAAACAGACTAAGATGCAGACTAGATGCACGGCTCAACACTGGGACCGGGGAGAGAAACAGACTTAGAAATAGAGACAGGAGACCACACACAAAGACATGACGAGGACTTGGGGAATTAGAGAGTGAGAGACACAGAGAGGAGAGAGGGAGGGACGAGGGAGACATGGCAGGGTGGGGAACATGAGAGCAGAAAAGGGAGAAGAGACATAACAACAAGGCTAAGACCCAGAGATCCCAAGAGAGAGGGACACAAGGACACAAAGAGAACCTAATAGACAACTATAGACTTCAAAGACAAGAAAAACTCAAAACATAGAAAGAACTAAACTGAAGGCTAAACTGTAAACATTGAACTTAAACCCTCTTTATAATGTGAGAGTCACAAACACACTGTAATCTCAAAAGAGCCAGTGCCCTGACACAAACCTGTAAATCTTATATATCCATGCTTGCAGCAGTTTTCTTGCACGGATCATCTGTTGAAGCATTTGTCTCTTTCACTCACAGTCTTTATCAGCTGTTTAGTATTTCACTTTTAAAGGCTCTCTGTAATTTCCTAAAACAGCTGTCCACTGCTGGTAGTATCAAATGCTAGCTAATGAAGTTGTTTATTTCTGGTTGCATTTTCAGTTTGATGCTCTGAAGTGTATTTGGGGCATCCGAAAGCTGAACGCGCAGGATCAGCGTTAATAGACCTCCGTGCTTCCTTTCACGATAACGATGGCTCACGACATTCAGCGCAACAATGAGCCTCACAGATCATGTGTGGTCAAAAAAAACATCAGCTCTGTGGCCTAGATGATAAGATTCATCAGACAGTGCTTATTAGCAGGATGAATTCACTCCCGGCTTTGATCTTCGTGTGGGATTTGCTCACCAGACTTTTCCTTTAACATCGTTTTAGTTCGATCATTATCCAAATCGTGTTTTGCATTTAACGAGTGCAGCGTGTGTGTCTGCTTTCTTTTTTCAGGATATTTGGACATGTCAGTCATCGATCGGAGTGGCAACTGGTGAAAATAGACTTCAGGTCCATTTTCAACAGGAGGTGTATAGAGGCAGATTATCAGACATGGCACCTGCACAACCAGGTACAGCATTTAATCAGATCAGGATAGAGTTTTGATTCTTTTTACACCCTGTACAAAATGTTTTAGAGCCTTTAATTATATTTCAAAACTATTTTTAATTAAATAACATTTCAAAGAGGCAGACTATTAAAATGATTTTTAATTTAAAAAGTATACTAATGAGCTGCTTCAGTAAAACACATCATTATGAAACCAGGTCTAAGTACCCTAGCTATACTAACCCCAAGTGCAATGTTTAGCAGAAAAACTAAATAACTTTGAATTATAGACAGTTTCCCCTTTGGCTGCATGTCTTGAAAAGCCAAAATTCCAATATTCTGAAATGTTAGGGTTAGAGCTTTCAAATTAGGATTAGGAATCATGGAATAAAATGGTAGTAAGTAAAAGGCAGGACTTAAAGGAATTAAACTTGTTACTTAATGAACTATTATTTCCTAATGAGAAGTAAATTCATTGAAGGAATTCTGAAGTCTGTGGAGACCATCTCCTCCAAACACAAGTTCTTAAGTTTGGTTGATTCAGAGCCCCTCGCTGTACGCTTTCAGCTTTGCTGTGTTGTGAAGCTGGAGACCTCCCAGCGCAGAGTCCTTATGATTCCTCCCTCATGCTTTAAGTGAACCTCCCAGCATACGTTAAACCTGCTCCGAAAGCTCCTCAGCCTGGTCGGGCCTGAAGCAGAGCCAGACGTTTAAAGCTTGCCTTTATTCATGGCCCACTTCTGTAATTGGTTTAGACACCCATATGCTCAAAGCAGGCTAATGATCAAAACATATAGCATGGAAGATGACAAGAGTCCAAGCCAATTACAGGGCTAAACTGCCCAAATGTAGTGTGGGTATAAAAAATAAACACCACCTGAAAACAGAGGTTTTGTGTTTAAGTTAGGGAAGGAGCTGGCAGTTGTATTTGTGGATGCTGGCAAGAATGTTTTTAGCCATCTCACTAGTGACACCTAATGCACAAAGACAGAATGTTGTAATAAAAAGAGAGCAGCAGTGTAGGATGAAGGATGCAGTGGAAACAGGCTGCTGATATCTTCACATCTTTTTGTACTCGACTGATTTTATATTCACTTCCCACACATAGACACGTGGCTAAAAATGGATTAGGTTCTGGCAGCGTTTGCAGCTGAAACTCCTTCACAGTCGTTCATCTCAATATCACAAAAAAATCCCTTAAAAAAGAACTCAAGCAGCACATTCGACAGTGTGACTCTTGCAACGGAGGAACAGTTGCTGAGCTGAGCACGCCACACGCCACGAGCCCGTAAATATTCGCTGAACAAGAACGGTGTTCTTTGCACACATGGCTGATTGTATCCTGTAAGTTATTTATTGTGGATACGGAGTTACAAAATCACTTCAGTTTCAAACTCTGTTTCTTTCCGCTTGGCTTTGTTTTTGGACCCTGCAGGGTGAGCCGTGTCTGATGGGAGTCAAAAGAATCTACCGAAAGCTGAAGCCCACATCCAGGTGCGTTATGGGAAAGACATACTCAGTGACCATGACATCGGCACCATGCGACTGCACAGAGGCTGACTTTGAATGGTCAGTATTTAATTTTCATTCAGTCCACTTTGTATGTGCTAACACTTTACAATCCCCACTTTTAAACTGTGCATTAATAATTCATCAGATTTGAATAAGTATAATCTGGGACTACTGGGCTCTGGTGGCAGAACTGTGCCTGGGTCTCTGCCTCAGTTGGTGGTGGTGGGGGACTGGGGTTGGTGCTCTCCAATGGTCTTGGGGTGTGGGGCGCTTGTGGTGGCGGGTTGGCCTCTTCTGGGTGGGTCCGGCTACAGGGCCTGGGGCCCTGGTTCCCGGGGTCTCTGGCTAAGACCCTTCTTGCGTGGGGTTGGTCTGCGCCCCCTTGGGTGGGGTGGGCTTTCTCAGGTGAGGAAGCATACATTGCTGAGTGCAGCTTGTCCCAGACCCAGACCAGGGTGTCTTGTCCTTTTCCTGTGTGTGTCCCAAGACTCATCTGAACACTCCGGTCTACTGTCTTGGGTGGAGGCCCCGTACTGGGTGGTGTCATTGCAGACCCCCCCCCCCCCCCCTCGTGGCTGGGTGTGGGGGATGGGGGTGCCTACTGAGCCAGTTATTTCCTGGCTCTCTCCTTACACACCCACACCCACTCTCCCTCATACAGCACATGCACACGTAGGGTCACAGTGGGTAGAGCCATTCACGTGGCTGTGCCGGTGCTACCTGTGAGTTTTTGAGTGTTTGTGTTCCAGGTGTTGTATGTTTGTTCTCTTACAGGTGCGGTAGTTGGCGATACATTGTGTATTTCTTTTTGTACTCTGTTCTTTTATTATGTCTTCCCCAATCCTCGATTATTCTCTCCCTGTCCTGCCTTAGACATTGTCATACTGTATACCACATATAATAGAATAACTGAAATAACAGGAATATAAATGAAGATGTAAACAGAAACACCCTAAACAAGAGGAGCCTGTAGAGAATTTATAGAGCTGCTCTTGGAAAAGCAAAATGTGTTTGGCACACAGTGCATTCAGATCATAATTCTGATTGTAAAAGCTGCCAGAGAGGTCAGGACTTGAACAAGAAAAAGAAAAACACAGCTGGAGTAAACACTCGACATCGTCAGAGTGTTTGGATTCTCTGTGTTTTTGCTGGGTTTTTTGTTTTTGCTAAGAAGTCTGACTCCTGTGAGCCCTTTTCGGTGTGTGTGTGTGTGTGTGTGTGTGTGTGTGTGTGTGTGTGTGTGTGTGTGTGTGAGTGCACTAGAAAGCCTGCAATATTAAACCAAAGTTGCTGGAACTCTTAACACTTTACCATCCACTTTGTTATTGCCTTTGACCTTGAACAATCCT
>NW_005187572.1:123216-140838 GCF_000239375.1 Pundamilia nyererei | reverse complement strand
ATCCAAAATGCTGCAGCAAGAGTCCTGACAGGGACTAGAAAGAGAGAGCAGATTTCTATTGGCTTCCCTTCATTGGCTCCCTGTTAAATCCAGAATTGAATCCTCACATACAAGATCTTGAATAATCAGGCCCCATCTTATCTTAAAGACCTTATAGTTTATGTACAATATCACTTGTTGTTCCTAGAGTATTTAAAAGTAGAATGGGAGGCAGAGCCTTCAGTTTTCAGGCCCCTCTTCTGTGGAACCAGCTTCCAGTTTTGGATTCAGGAGACAGACACTATCTCTACTTTCAAGATCAGGCTTCAAACTTTCCTTTTTGCTAAAGCATATATTTACTCTGCAATATCGGGTTATATATAATAATATAATATTGGGTTAACATAGGCTGCTGCAAGCTTCCATGATGCATTGCATCTTTCTTGCTCACCTTTTCACTCACTATGTGTTTATACACCACGCTGCATTTAATTATTAGTTTTTATTGATCTCTGGCTCTTTTCTATACTGTGTTTTCTGTCTTCCTTCACTCACCCCCAACCAGCCACAGCAGATGTGTTGTCTAAATATTGCTGCTAAATGCAAACCTCACCAAAATATTTTATACTTGTTGTTAGGAATGTTTACATCACAGTTGCCTGGGCTTGGCAAACTTAACACAAAGCCACCGTAATTTCTGTAAGGTGGTACGGCAGAGCGGGTCTAAGGAGCTCGGAGAGAAAAGCGTCTGGACTTCTTTAAGTTTCCTTGAAGACGTTTCATCCGAGAAGCTTCTTCAGTTCTAGGATTTTAAGGCCTATAGGCCATATATGGGAGCGTCCCCCAGGAGGGTTGTGGACCCCTTATTGATCCTCTGCTTAATCACACGAGCCAAGGTGTGAAAACAGGTGTGGGTCAAAATCAAGGTTTCGGGTGGACCCACTGTGACACCTGGCCACACCCTATCATGTGATTTACTGAGGTCAAATGGCCCAGGATATGAGTGGGTGTTAAGGTGTTTGGGAAGGATTCTAGATGACAGACAGTTGGTGTGGTAAGCCCCGCCCTCTGTTCAAAGATGGCTGTTCACATGTAACATGTAAAAAGAAGTGTTTGTAATGCCTGTCATTACAGGGGCCTTTGAAGTACATTAAAATATATCTGAAATAAATGACCCCTGTCAAGGTCAATTACTGAGTGACCCAGCAATACAATTTACCAGCAAATGGTAGAATAATCTACTTTATTACAGTTATTGGATTTCAGCCATTCACCCTCCATTGGTTGGGGGTGATGGGAAAGAGAAGAGAGCAGACAGAGCCACAGTTTGATAAATGTAAAACTGAGTGTGTTTCATTTTTCTCTTATTGCTTCTTCCCTCCACAGATGGAAGTAAAAACTAGCCAGAGCTTTAAGTTCAGGAATGACTCTCCTCCAAACCACCATAAAATTCACCGTCAAACTGTCATTACATAAAAGTACAGAATGACCAAACATAAATATTACAAATAAACATTAAACCCAAGTTAACAAGTGCGCGATACACAAACACAGTTAACATACCTTGCTGGCTGCAAGTAACTGAGGGAATGAGTCTGCTTCAGGAACAAAAACTTAACGAAAATAATTCCCAATTTCTTCTTCTTCTTCTTTACAGCTTTCTTTTACTTTAAAACAGCTTATTTATTCCTTCTTGTGACTTAGTCAACTTATAGTTTAGCTTCTTTGCACATGCTTTCTAGACAGCACAGCACTTTGCGTCACCTAAAGGGGCCTGTGCACAACACAGAATGAAACTTAGTTCCTACCCCAAAAGGAACAACAATAAATAAAGGAAATAAATAACATATTGAAAACAAATTGACATAATTTATAATTATGGCAGTTAAAGTCAGGATAGAAAATTCATGCTGGACTCCCAGACATCACTCTAACTGCCACTCTGAACCACTGCTGCCATCTGTTTGTTTGCTTTGCTGACATCCGTGCACAAGAAGCTTCTGTTTGTGGCACTTGGATCAGAGTCGTTTGGTTTCTCAGTAGCTTGTAACTCAAAGGAAAGTGTGGGCTCTGTTATGTGGGACACTCGCATACATCATCACCGAGGGTATGATGGCATCACCTGGAGGACAGAGAACAACACATAGCAGCGGCTAATTGTTACGCGAGGTATTTCCTTGTATTTGGCACAGAGCCCTGGTCTTATCAGATGTAGAGATGCATTTGCAATATGTCCCGGGGTTTAAGGAAACTGGGTTTAAGTGAGGGATTAAAAGATAAGAGATCACCGTGAAGGATAACATCCTCCAGATTATAATTGCAGAGCAGCTCTGGCACATTCTCCTGGTGGCTGCTGCTGCTAAATGGAAACCAGTTAGCTGCTCAAACATATAACTGTGTGTGTGTGTGTGTGTGTGTGTGTGTGTGTGTGTGTGTGTGTGTAGTCATTCCCATAACTGTGTGGCATCGTCACCTCTTGAAAGGACAAAGTGTTCAGTGGAAAAAAAGATGATATTTCACACCTGCCTTTGTGCTGGTGACTCCTGATATCACAGCTGCAGTCACAGAGAATGTTTTTCTACATTAGACAAAAAATATTTTCTTTGAATTATCAGCAGTTTTAATGTTTGTTTTCCTGCGTATTTCTTTTTTCCTCACATTGGTCCCATACCTGCAGGTCTCTCGAGGAGGACTGCTTTTGAAATAAGCTCTATCAAAACCATAAATCACTGAGCCTAATAGCTTTCATTAACAATCACAACACTTTTGCATCTGTGTGCATGTCGCGCTAATTGGGGCAATTTGTCCCTATCATTTTGGGGACACAGCGCTGCTCTGCCTTTTAATTTATGGCACAAACAACTCGTGGGCTGTGTTTAAAGAGCACCGAAGAAGCAGCTGCTGCGGCTCCTTTGAAGTCGATACTTAGATGACATTAAGGTTCCATGTTGAATTTCAATCTGAAATGATCTTACAATATGGAGCCTCTTTCGGTTTAGAATATTTTATTAACTTTTGATTGATTTCCCTGTGAGTATTATCAGCCATTTTATAAGCAGGTGTCACACTTGTAACAGCCTTTATCTAATTTTCAAATTGAATTTTCCAAACGCTGTCTCCTCCATGTCCCGATTTAATGACGGCGTCTGTTTTGTCGGATCGTTGCAGTGATTACGGCTTTGAGAGACGGACGGACGGCAAGTGCACCCCTGCCTTTTGGTTCCATCCATCATCGATGTCCAGGAGTTGCACCACGGGGATGACTTTCCTTAACAGCACCGGGTGAGGATGAGAGCTGACTAGAATCAGCATGCACAGTCTCAGCAGCGACTCGCAGGGATTGGATAAAATGAATGGTGCACTTGAGCCGAATAGCTCAGGGTGCTTTAATTAGTTTCTCAGGGACGACACGGCCGGGCCGAGGAAAATGTGGGCTGAATGATCAAACCTGCACTTTTAAAAAACAATCATGAACCAACAAGGATAAAGCACCGGTAATAAAAAGATCTTCTTTGGGTGAAAATTGTGTCAAGAATTTCAAAGAGGGATGAATGAAAAATTCAATGCCAAATCCAGTGTGAGGGTGTGTGAAGTGCGGTGGCTTTTTCCAAAAATAACTCAAGCGCCCAGGAAAAAAGTCTGATTTAACATTGATGATCACAGTGTGGATTAAAGCTCAGAGCTAAATGCTCCTCAGGAGAAATGCATTTAAAAAATGTCTTAAATGTTAACAATAATGGGACTAGTCCATTTTGTTCACTTAGGAAAACGTAAGCAGAGGTATTGTGAATAAAACTGATGGCGATAGATGTTCACCATCTTACCCAGAACATAAGTAGGATTGTTGGGGATCAGATGTACGATGCTTGCATATTCTTCCTGTGCTAACGTGTGATTTTCATCCCACAGCCCAACCACCTATGCTTTAGTTTCATTTGTGCTTCTAAAGTGCCTGAAAGTGTGAATGGGAGCATGAATGAAAACCATTTCTCTGAGTTAGCCCTGCAATAACTCCTCTCTCGCTGTGACAGCTGGGGCAGTTTGTCATGCTGTGAATTCAGAAATGTGAAGAAGGCTTTATACAAATTTGAAAACTTGAATTATGCTAGCTTTAGCGTATTTGACTCCCAGAATAAGAACTGCTTCTGCTAAAAGTCTGCTTTGGAAAGAGTGGATTACTATAATTACTATAAGGTCATAACGGATTAATGATTATTTCTCTGACTAAAAGTTGTCAATCTGCGATCTCAGCTGCAGAAATCTACCATTTAGGTTCATTACTAGACTTTAAGATAACTATGTGTATCTTTTTTCTTTTTTTTTTTTTGCAGCGAGAAAATAATTTTAAAGCAAAAAGTATTCAAAGTCTACAGGAAACTATTCAGGAAACTGCCCTTCTGTATATAACTTTGGCAGCCTGGTGACATGTTAGCATTATCTGGTGTCGTTTTCACCAGACATAATTTTCTTTTTCTCAATATTTATTTATTAATTTTTTGACAGAACCTTTTAAGATAGAGAAAATGTCAGGAAAAATAATTAGATCACATCCCTGCAATCAGAAATAAATGTGATTGTAACAAGACGAAACATTTGTGTTGTCCTGATCGCATGGCCATGAAGCCGTGTTTGTGCAGCAGTGAGCTGCGGTGCTGTATCCATCCGGCTTGGTTGTTTATGTATTGCACTCCAGACACCAGACGGTGCATCCTGATGCTGTTTTTGTGTGTGATCTCTTTAGAATGGCACACGGGTGGTTTAGAGGTGTGGAGATTGAATTTTTTCCCAGTTCCTAACAGAAACTAGTGTTTTAGTTTAATTGATGATTCCAAATTGGTCAGAGGTGTGGATGAACAGTAATTGTTGTCTGTGTACCTCCCCTCTTGCCCAGTGTCAGCTAGGATAATCTATCACCTCCTGTTGCTCCAGCTGGATAAGTGGTTAAGAAGGTGAATTAATGGATGGATGGTAGGTTGTACACTCCAGCACAGTTGTGGAGGGTCAGGAGGGTGTAAGTTGGTCTCTCATCCAAAAAGAAACCGACTTTCATTTCTGAACACATGTAAATGTAAATATTTAATTCTTTGTAAAACAAGGCACTTTTTTTTTAAATTGATAAAGATTTGAGTTGCAAAAAAAAAAAGATTGTAGGTGTACAATGACAATAAAGGGCTACTTTTTTCTATTCTATTCGAATGGATTAACTTTTATGAAAATAAGATTATTACTATTATATATAGCTTCTTTGGATGGTGTTTTATCCTTGAGCTTGAGGGTCCTGCACAGTATCTCAGCTGTTCCTAGGACTGCACTCTTCTGGACAGATATCTTGGGTGTTGTTCCCGGGATCTGCTGGAGCTGCTCGCTTAGCTTGGGGGTCACTGCACCGAGTGCTCCGATTACCTCTGGGACCAGTGTTACCTTCACCCTCCACATCTTCTTGAGTCCTTCTCTCAGTGGGCATGTGGCAAGAAATACCAAGGGCTGAGTTCCTGATGATCTTGTACAGTTCTAGGTACTCGAGGATTCATGTGTGGGGGATCGAGTCATAGGCCTTCTTGTAGTCAATCCAGGCAGTGCACAGGTTGGTCAGTCTGGTCTTGGCATCTGCTTCGAACTGCTCTGTCTGTCAGTAGCTGGTGTTGAGCTTCTCTGGTATTCCTGCCAATTCCTTTCTGTGTTGCACTCGTGGTTCATGTATTGAGCCACGTGCCTGTTCATCTTAGCTGCTATGATGCCTGACAGGAGCTTCCATGTGGTACTGAGGCAGGTTATTGGCTGGTAGTTGGATGGGAAGGTCGCTGCTGGGGATCATTAGGAGCCTTCAGTTACATATATATGTGGAAAGCCTAAGGGAGGCACGTCAGCAGCACTGTTAGTGACAGTCAACATGATATTAATTAGTCAGACGCAGCATGAAACAGGTGGGTTGCAGAGTGGCTTGCAGTTGTGCAACAGTTTCAACAGCGCTCCCTACAGGATGAAAAATTGGTGAGCAGTGTGTAACCTGCTGGGGCTGGCACTGAGATCAGCTGATGTGTTTTTCTTTTTGATTATTTGTTTTTTAATAAATTAAAGATCAGCAAGCTAGCAAAAGCTAACTCTAAGCTTTCTTACATAATTCACGTCCAGAGGGACTGTCATAAACCCTCCCTTTCTGTTTAAAGATACTTGGATAAAGAAAACATATAATTTTCTGACATGTAGTAAGGATTGTAAAATATCAAATGCTGTACTCTGAATATGTATAACAACCAACATGATTAAAGAAAACATGCAACACAATATCTCTGTGGCAAAAATGGCACATTCATTGTCACCAGAACATTAATCAGGGTAAGTGCTTTTTAAAATTTCTGAAGGAGCCTCAGCACGGCTCTTTGTTGCAGGAACATTGACATTCCCACCACATTTTAGAGTTTCTGTCAAAGGGCACATTGTTTGTGTTAGCGTCTATGCCCCTCACTACACAAACAGCACTGCTGGCACTTCAAATTGAAAAGTTTATTTCCTTTTTTTCTGTTAAGTTTTCTTGTGAATCTAAATGAGGGAAGTGCAGACAGATTAGGCTCTGCTGTTATTTTAAACATAAATATGGTTACAAAGAGAAGTTTATACGAACCTTATATGAAGTTTGTGTTTGTCTGATGGCACATCTAATCAGTTTCATTTGCTTTTCCACCTTCAGCTACAGAAAAGTGGTCTCCAATAACTGTACAGCTGGTGTGAGCGCAGAGTACACAGCCAGGAGGCAGCAGTGTCCTATCCAAGCACCCAAAGGTCTCCACCTGGTTACCAGTGAGGGTTCGCTGACAGCCGTGTTAGGCACCAATGTCACCTTTCTTGTTTTTCTGGAGGAGGTGAGCTGTATCCAATGTTTCCCATGAAGTCACACAGAGTCAGTGTCATTATATTTACAGTGTAAATAAGGGCGAAGTCAGAACTGTTAGCAAATATTAGTGGATTGTTTCAAATGTACAGTTAGATTGGAAATGGCTATCTGGGTTGTTTCTATAGCAACACCAGCATCCTCAGCTGTGACTGTGCTGTATCCTCTCATATTTTCCTGTGTTCACACTCTAAACTAAACGTACATGTTTAAAGGGAGAAAAATTCCCTTTCTACACCTTTTTTTTGCTTTTTAGGACCAAAAGTACTCACATACTTTGACATAGTTACACATCAACACAATTAGTGATCCTAAGAGGTGTTATCGTATTAGTAGTGTTAGGCTTTAGGGTTCAAGTTACTTCTCATCATCATTGAAAACAAAGAAGATACTCAGACAGGGACTGCCAGCCTGAGGAGCCCTGAATGCAGTAGCACAGTTTCTTTTAGGTGGGACTTCCTTGTGATTATAGAGTCAGCTGTGCGGATTGTCTTTGTTTTTAAATGCAGATCGTAAAGCAAAGTAATTAATAATTAGTAATACAGATAGTAACTACTATCTGCTGCAGTGAAACTCTTATATCTGGAAATTATCCTTTGTCCTCTGAGAGGGTGACAGCGTCTGCATGTAAAGGCAGCAGATCGTGACCTGTGCTCCTGTTGGAAAAAGTTGACAGTGTGCAAACTGTGAGTCACAGTGTCTTTTACAAGCATCCGTACATGATGAGCTAGGACTGAGATCCATGTCACTATTGACACTGTTAACTTTGGAGTAAAGTCAGTGTCTGACAAAAGTATTACACGCCTTGGAAATGAGACTGAGCTGAGTGACCACGCTGACAATCGCAGCCCTTAGCAGGGAGTGTGATAAACATTACCTACATTATTGTGCCTAGAAGGAAAACCGTGCTCTGTGTTGGTCAAATGTAATAAAAGCCAGCTCAAACCAGAATGAATATTTCATAAAAGGCCAGACCTGCAGATTTCCTGGAAGTGTTTGTCCTGTTCAGGGTGACGGGGCGAGGACGAGCATCACTCTGGACTTTGGAGATGGCCACGCTCTTACATATTCCAACGTGAGCTCCATCGAGGAGGGGATCAAACACATCTACAAAGCTGTGGGAATCTACCGAGTGACCGCTACCGGGGAGAACAGCTTGGGCTCAGAGACCGCCATGCTCTACCTGCATGTCACATGTGAGATACCGAGTTTTGTGACAGATGTTTTTGTGCTCTTCGTTTCAGCTCTTTCCACTTTTTATCAGAGTCTATGGAATTGCTGTTTCCTGCTTGTACGACATTCTATCCTTTATCTCTTCACAGAACATGTTCCCCTCCCTTAGCCAAACAAACAAGTGAGACAGAATAAATCCCATTTCTCTTCTACTCAGTTCAGCTTATGCTTTGCAGCCACTCAGCCCGCAGAAGCCACGGCAACCTCATACGTAACAGGGCTGACCACCCCCCGTGTATTCAGGGGTGACAGATGTAACGGAGCTGACTTATTGATCAGGGAGCAATGTTGCCCCTACCAGTCTGTCAATCCTATGTGCCAACCGTACAAATAGAGCCACCGCAGGCTCCAGAGTGCCACGGATGAAAAATAGTACACAGATGGCAGCCGGCAGTCCCAGAGCAAGAGCGAATCTTGAACAAACTCACCCTCCTTACCCACCTATAAACCCCATCTCCTCCCTCTTTTTTCCCCTCATTTGAACCAACAAAGTTATTTCATTTATTTTTATCCTCTTTTCACATACTGTGGCGCAGAGCGTCGAGTTCACACTGTGATGTATATGTGTGCCTGAGTAGGTCAGCTGGAGTATATCCATCTCTCAGCTCCATTTGTGGCTGTGAGGAATAAGGAAGTGAACCTGACTGCTGTTCTGTGGCCCGGCCAAGTGGGAACGGTCACCTACATCTGGTGGATCGGAAATAACACAGAGGTACAGCGCACTCAAGAAATTCACCACTTCTCTCAGTACTTCTCTTCTTCTTTTGCCCATTTGCGATTAAGTAGGTTGCTGACTCTTCTGGTCCAAAATGTGAGAATCATTATTTTGTGGAGCTATTTTTGTGCATGCAGGTTGGAAAATGTGTACCCTTGTTAATCAGCGTCAATAAAAATGGTGGAACGTGCTGACCTGTTCACATAGTACCTTAATTACTGATAACCAGTGAAGTGAAAGCATCTTAGTGTTAGTGTAAAAATCCTCCAATTCTAGGGCCTGCTGCAGTCAGGCAGAGCTGATCAATCACACAGAGTTAGAGGGTCAGAAAAGACATATTTTTCTGTTAATCCCTTTGCGGCATCTAGCCATGCGGATAGTTTCAGCTTGGGGGACACAGCTTTGGAGATATCGGCCTTTGAAGACAAAAGATCTGAATGGATTTTGTTCAGAACAGCGAAACGTGACAGTTTAAAAATGGAACAAAGACTTCTGGAAACACTGCAATTCAGAAGCAGTTTACAAAATAAAGTTAATCAGCTTCCACCTTGCTGGTGGATTGAGTGTCCATTATGTTTAGTGTCATACATTTAACAGAGTATTTGCATGATTATGCCAAAAGTACCAGTCCAACAACTGAGCATGCATAAACTTTTTGTCAAAAAAGGGCATTGGTCTTGGCAGAAGATATAAAACTATTTTTTTTAGAAAGTAAAATATATAATCCTCGCACGTTCTCACTGCCATGGTGCAGGTAAAATAAAAATTATAAATGCTACTGGTGATGGTGATGTGACCTATTAGGATAGTGCTGCCATGTGTATCACTGTCTGATCAAGTTGCTTTCAAAGTGCTTAAGTTGTCACGTATTGTGGAGATGTAAAGAGCTAGCTTAGCTCTTAGCACGGGGGATCCCTCATGATTCATGAGTGGGAGGTTAGCCAAATGTAAATAAGACCACAAGGTTAACGTTGACTCCACGGCTACAACTCCTGATACAAGAAGCAAATCAGGTCTATGATGTTAATGCACCAAGTTAGCTTGCTATAGTTGCTTAGGGTTAGCTTTGCAACTCACCATTGGTCAGCTGGTTGCTAGTAAGTGATGTCAGCAGTGATGTCAGCAGTGATGTTCGTCATCATCAAACAAGAACTTTGGCTGTCAGACACTGACACTTCTCACCATACTACACACAGCAGTGCTGCTTTGACTTCCTAACAGTTAGCCATTATTCAAAGGTTTTACATGTAAAAGGCTAAACAGCATCTCATGCTACCGCAACCACAAAGTGGACAAACACAGCAAAGTTCTTCAATAGATAAATAAAGTTGGTGTATCTGCTCAAAGGCTGCAGGTGATTCCTGGAGTCATTTTCCCCCACTGTGGTATGAAGATGAGATGCAATAGCACCCTAAACTTGAAAATCACCCTGAAAATTTAAAACTGGTGGTGGGAGGAAAAGTTTGCTTAAATAAAGCATGAATTTGTCAGAGAAATCAGTTTTGAATTTTCACTCCGTCTAAGAGATATGCTCCTTATGCTGTTGGAAAAGTAGCTGTTAGGATTCTATTAGAACTTCCTGAAAAAGTAGAGCGTTGTTCCTCCAAATATAGCAACTGTCAGAGTGCAAACACGCTGACCCCGGCTTTACTAGCATCAACAGGATTAGCAACTAATGTAATCAATACACTAGATGTTAGAGAACCGTAACATTTAACATGACACATCAAAAAATTTTTATTACAAGAGAGTAAAAAGAAACAATTCAAGCATTGTGGTCTGAGGATGCACTGCTATAGCTGCAGAAATGCTCCACTCCTCTCTGTCTGTGTAATTGTAGCTGGGTAAATGTGTTTGCTCAGCACTAACAGGGGCCTTTCCACGAGGACGAGCAGTTCTGTCACTTGGTAATAAACAGTGGCAGCATTAGCATCTTAAAGCTATCTGAAGAACAAATGGAGACGTGAGTAATGACAGTAAGGAGCTGCTGGTGTCACACAGGAAACTCCCTGTAGGCCTCTGTGCTGCATGCAGCACAGCACAGACTTTAGCAACGCTGTGTGTCATCGTGCGTGTGTGTCTGTGTGTGTTTTTGTCAGTCGGCCAACAGCCTGACACCTCTGTAGTGTAAATAACAGCAGTGTGAGATGTTAACCAGCCGTTGATAAGGGTCTCTCATGGGAGCACGTACAATCTGACTCCCCATCTCCCTCTCCCCTTCTTCCTTCTCCCTCTCTCTCTCGCTCCCCCAGCAGCCAGTAATCACCCTAGAGGGAAGTGTGGCGTACACATTCTCCCGGGAAGGCATCAATACAGTCACTGTGCAGGTGTCTGCAGGGAATACTATTCTGCAGGACAGAAAAACCATCGCTGTACACGGTGAGCCGAATTTCTCCCTCAGTGTCCACTGGGAATCTGTTGCTCTGCAAACAGGCTGATAAGTTTGGTCTCCACAGTGGAATAATAATGCTGCTTCCCTTTGATGTTATACTTCTTAGATGTCATTCTTCTACTTAATGTTTTAAAAATAATCTGCCATTGTCCAGACTTAGAGGTCATTTTTAACCATATGCTAAAACTTTTCCTTTGCTAAGCTATAACAGAAATTGTATATAAATGACAGCTGTAGCATTCCTTTTGTTCAAATAGGGCCGTCTGTGGCTCCAAAACGCAATAATGATGTCGTCCAAAATGTTAACATCAAAGCTTTAAAATCTCAAGTCCAAACATGAACGTCCACATGTTCATATTCGCCTTTAAATTTCTCTTTTGTTTCCTCTAACTCAACATGATGCATAACTGATGATGAATGTCTCTGAGACAACTTCCCGTTCTTTTTCCCAGTTATTCACCATTTAAGCTTTAATTGAAAAGATGCTTTTATTGGCTCAGTAAACACTACAAATCATTACGAACTGTGTTACAATATAAGTGATACGAGCTTGGAGGAGTTTAGAGCAGAGCTGCTGCTCCTTCACACTGAAGCTACCTGAGGTTTCTAATCAGGATGCCTTCTGGCTACATCCTCTTGGAGGTTTTCACCCAATTTGGAGGAGAGGCCCAGGAGTGTCTTAGGAGAGATTGCATGGCTCATCTTACATTGGAGTGCCTCAGGACCTGCTAGGAGGAACCTGAAAATGTGGCTTAGAAACTGATGTCTAGAATAACCTTCTGAGCTGCTGCCACTGATACTGGACTTTGATTGATTGGCAGAAAATTGATGCATACATTACCTTTGAACTCCCAAGATTTATTTTTCAAAGTTACTACACGTGATCCATTAACAACCGGTGCATGCTAACTGTATTTACCAATCCTTTTTCTTAACAACTACAACACAAAGCATGATGAATAGTTTATTAAGAACATCAGCAGCTAAAAAAATGACTAAGCTGGTACAGAAGGACAGCGCTCTATCATCTATGTTCTCATACTGCAGCTTTTTCTCCCCTTGTAAGATCTGAATGGAGGCCGAACCTGAAAATAAACCCAGAATTTAGCAAAAAGAAAAAAAAGCACACGTACATGATCTGAATCTTAAAACCGAACTTTGCATTTAATGACAGATGAAAGGCATAAGCTCCCCTCACACATTTACTTTTCTTCCTGCAGAATATTTCCGATCTCATCTGCTCGCCTTTTCATCAAACCTGGATGAGCACAACCCCGATATTGCAGAATGGAGACTGGATGTGAGCCGAGTCATTAAGAACTCTCTGATCCAGGTAAAGTTCTCTCGGGCTCTTTTGTGGCAACCGTCGCCTTCCTTTGGTAAATACTGTCAGTGCTCAGCTGGACCTCTGAGTGCTGCATGACCTCCCCGAGGCTTGGAGACATGAATCTGACTTTTATGATGATAAATGACAAGGCAAGAGGGAGAAGAGGGGAAAAAGATAGTTCAAGAGCTGGCTGATTGCTGCTGCTCGCGGACCCTCAGAGTTCAGGGCCGTACAGTAACGAGGTTGTGTACAGAAGAATAAACGTCAGTGCGGGTCTAATGCGTGTTCTGCGCTGACCTGAAGGAGCGCTCGGAGACGAGTGCTTTGCAATCCGTCAAATGGACGACATGATTCAAACCCACACATGACATGTTAGGTACAGAGTTTGCCTCATTAACTTGCCGTTATTTCTTCCAGCATCCTCAGAGTGTCAATACGTTTTCTGAAGCAGAGGAGGAAGCAATCTGAGCTTTCCATCATATTTTCACACTTTTTGATCTTGCAAATCAAAACGGATGCTAAAAATATACAGCCTGTCTTCAGTCTTCACTGAACACGTCAGTTCGCTATTGACATCTTTTTTTTCCATGACATCCACAGCCCGGAGGCCAGAACGCATGCCGAAAAAACAACAACAACTTTCAGACAAAAACACAACGCACTGGTTAAAACCCAGCGCGTCGGGAGGAAAACCCAACAAGGGAAAGCTGGCAGCCTCAACTGGAATCAATAAGGCATCCAGAAATTCATGTCTTTTTTATTACACCAGTCCTCCCAACCCAGCTCATCAGTTTGATTTTCTTTAAGCGGCAATCTGAAAGTGAGCTCCAAGTGAAGGGCTGCCATTGGTTGAAAACCACACCTGACCTTTAAGATTTCATTCATGGTCGAGATGAAAAACTATTTAGAAAAAATAATATTTTTGCTCTATCGTATTATAATTCAATTTTATTTATACAGCGCCAAATCACAACAACAGCCGCCTCAAGGCGCTTTACATTGTAAGGTAGATCCTAGAATAATACATGCAGAAAAACCCGACAATCATATGACCCCCTATCAGCAAGCACTTTGGCGACAGTGGGAAGGAAAAACTCCCTTTTAACAGGAAGAAACCTCCAGCAGAACCAGGCTCAGGGAGGGGCGGGGCCATCTGCTGTGATTGGTTGGGGTGAGAGAAGGAAGACAGGATAAAGACATGCTGTGGAAGAGAGACAGAGGTTAATAACAAGGATGCTTAATATGTGCTTTTCAATAAAAATAACGTTCACTAGAACACGTCAATAACAATATCCTTTAGTCTTGCCTTGCAATCCAGCCATCATCATGACAGCAAAAAAACACAAACTGCTTAATTTTTCAAGTATTTTCAAATATGGCATCAAAACGGTCTGTTTCCCACTGCGGTGAGTTTACTGCAGGATGGAATACAATACACGCGTCTAGTACCTTTGAATGAACACAGTAACAGTAAGGACATTTAAAGTAGACCTTATTAAATCATCTGTGATTCATTTATTTTAGCCCTGTTTTTATTTAAAAAACTAATAAAGCAAGTTTCTATAATTAATCAATTGTAATTACTTTGATACAGGAAATGATAATTTCTCCATGTAATCGTGGAATTGTAATTTTACGCTTTAATTTTTTGTAAACTTTCTTCTCCAAAGCTGCTCATCACTCAGAAACAGCACTTTGAAAATGATGTTCAAAGCCAAGTTTTGGACTGCAATGCACATTTAATCCAGCAGATGGCGGCTGACGCAGCACTGTTCAAAGCAGGACTGAAGTTAAATGCAGCTTGGACTCCAGTCGGGTTCAGGAGTAGCAGACATCCTCTAATCAAATGTACTGTGTGACACATTTAAAATTATGATTAAAAATGGCATAATCACTTTTTTTAATCAGTTTGTTTCCTCCTGTGACCCTGAATTGGATAAGTGGAAGAACATGGATGGATGGAATTTGTTACCTTGAGGGACATTTGTGTTCATGTTTTGGAATAGTTTGATGTTTTGGAAACTTAGTTTCCTTTAGTCCTCCTTCCTTTGTTGTTTTCCCATTCTGTTCTTGCTGGAGACGTAACACTGATCTTACTGATCTTCTCATGTGAGTAAGTGAGAACATTTCTAAAACCTCAGACTGCAGTAAATGTTTAAGCTCGAATGATAAATGGTTGCAGCCTGAATCCAGCTAAATTCTGGTCGACGAAGGACCAAAAATATGTGAGCGAACGTTGACTGTCAGAGCTTTTTTGTACTTATTGTTAAGGTTTCATCTCTGTGAGCTGACTGCTGCAGTTCAGTCTGACCCTGTCCACTCTACTGTCCTCCTCTAGGCTACAGGCGTGAGAGAGGATCAGCTCCTGGTCACTGTCCTCCCAGGTTTACCCACAGCAGCAGAGTTTTTCCTCCTGCCTGACAAACAGATAACTGAGGGGAAACCAGAGAAGAGCTCAGCTCATTTAGATCAGGTGAGGCAACAACACCTGCTTTCTGACCTGATGCATGTCCTCCAGACTCGCTGCTTTTCCCCATCTCCACACTGTAGGTGGATGGTTTCACCTTGTTATCCTCACTTGAACTATACCAAGTTTGAAGCATTGTTCCCCGTTTCTGCTTTATGACTCATAGGGGAATTTTTCTTCTCCTAGCAGCAGCAGCTTCTCCTGTAATTGCTCTTTCCTCCAGCAGATGTCAGTATTAACCTACTCAAGCATGTCCAGTTTTTTCTTCTCCAAAAGTCTAATTTTGGAATACGCCCGAGGAATATCTTTGCAATAGATTCATCAAAAAGTCTGACAAGTATTAACAGGTTATCGGGGGGAATGACTTTTAGACTTACTTAAGTCACATCCTGTGGGGTGCAGGGGGGAGCACTAGAGGGTGGCAGCATCTCGTAAGAGCCTAAAAGGTCACACAAGGAAAATGTTTGTGGTCCATCAGTCACTAAATCACCAGCATATCAACATGAGCTCAAATAGCCCTCAGCTTCACGTATTAGATAATGACTGATAATATTGGCCGCGCTCTCTGTGGGAAGCACTCAACGGGCATGTGCAGAGAAGGAAGCTGGGAAGAGAATCAATTTGATTTTCCTCTTCCTTCCCCGCTCACACCTGGTTGATTGCCTGGAAAGTTCCTCTGCCCTACCAGCCGGTGATAAATCTTCATTCAAGGTTGGCATCTTTAAAGTGTAGCGCAAGCTCCGCTTATTAGAATGTATAATAGATTTACTGACCCTGGTATACAGTGGGAAAAAGTAATTAGTCAAAGCATAGTCTAAATTTAAACAGCTAAGAAGTATAAAGGCGAAGATGAAGGACTACAGAAATTACTCATATCACAATTAATTTGGCAAATGAGGCAGATAAGATAGATGAAGCCTCTACAGAGGGAAAAGGCTGCTGCAGGGAGAAAATGGAGAATTTTGTTTAGTTTTGCTCTGCAGAGTAATGCAGCAGTATATATGCTGATCCCATAAATGAGGAAAAACAGATTAATGATAGTGAAATGTCATTTATAAAGAGGCTCATTTGACTGAGAATTGGAGCCCTGAGACAGAGATTCATGGAAATGAAAAGATCTGTGTGAGGAAAGTAAGATTTCCTCCCGCTCACTATAGTTTACCTTTGGGTCATGATAATCTGCTCAATTTGTATCAGAGTCAGATGTTCTCAATGCAGAAGGTTACTCGCCTGTCTGGAAAGCAGAGATCAAGTGAGACTGCTTGGTATGCATTATGCATTACACTGGAAAGGTCCCACAGACAAAGGCTCTTACATAAACAGAAGAAAGCTCGGATGGGGTTGTCGGTGGAGGTAGCAAGGTTTCTTCGGGTCATGGGTGCTTACAAATAATTCAGCAGCCTTGCAAAAAGCATTACATTTAGAAAGTTTGGTATTCAAAGTATATTCAGTTTGGTGGTCATTTGCATGCAGTGATAGCCTACTTCAGGTCAGGTGCGCATGTAACCGCTTCCATTTGTCTTTCACAGGCAACCTAAAGTTGCATTAGTCAATATTTTTATGGTGGAAACAAATCAAACATCGATCACAAAGTGTCTCTCAAATGGACAAAACCACAGATAATTATCACCCAGCTGCTGAACTACACCACCTTTTTATTTCTGCCCCATAGATTTCACTCCATAGCACTTTTCTAGATACATCATGTGGCAAAAATCTCCAAAAATTAGCTCAGATAAACTCAGCGCAACACCTGCCCAGTATGCAACTGTTCTCATACCAGTGTATTAAACTGATAATAACTGTGTGTCACTGCTGTGTTTTTGCTAGTTTTAGTGGTTCTTATGCACAGACGACTTTTAGAGGATCGCAGGAGCCACGGTGACATCACCGACTTCACCCAATGGTTTATGAATCCTCCTGGCCATCTCTTGACTTTTTTGAGCCATGAAATTGTGTCATATTTGATCAGTGAGCTGCACCTGTGCATCATATAGACACAGATACAACAAATGCTCTAAACATACAATTACTGCACATAATCGCGCGAAATACTTCATGAGGCCTCCACACCACAAAGGTTGTCCTATTCAGTGAATAAAGTTAGCCTCTTTAGTGTTCACCTGCTATATGTGTTATCTTATCCATTACGCCGTCGTGCATTTATTGCCATTTATTTTACAAAGGCTGCCAATGTCAATTCAATTTTATTTACACAGCGCCAAATCACAACAATAGTCACCTCAAGGCGCTTTATATTGTAAGGTAGACCCTACAATAATACATACACAGAGAAAAAAAACCCCACTGGCGACAGTGGGAAGGAAGAACTCCCTTTTAACAGTAAGAAACCTCTGGCAGAACCAGGCTCAGGGAGGGGCGGGGCCATCTGCTGCGACCGAGAGAAGGAAGACAGGATATTTCTGCTTTTGAGTCGGGTATTTTGACATCAGAGTCTAGGGGACCGATTCGATTTCAGCGCCAGCCTCAAGTGGTCATTCGAGGAACTGCAGTCATGGGCTCTTCACTTTGGCTTCCTTCTTCAGCTGCGGAGGTTGCTGCTCGTGACAACTCATTTTAGGATTTTAAGTAAAACAAAACAAAATATATATATATCTAT